>NW_019384696.1:239371-342950 GCF_000671375.1 Centruroides sculpturatus | reverse complement strand
TTTTTTACCCTTTTTCACTCCTTTAGGGTTGAATTTCATAAAATCTTTTCTTAGCATGCCTAAACTTTACAAAAGGAACACGCCCTCAAATTTTTAAGTTTCTAGCACCAGTAGTTTTGGCTCTGTGTTAATTATCTTATCAGGACTTTTTAGTTTATATCCGAGTATATAGATGACTAAACTACATAATAAGTAGGTAGTTTTCATTTGATTTGTTACCTATTTTTGATCTATTAAAAAAATAACTTGTTATATTACTTTTCCTTTGATCTTTTACATAAATAAGCAAAAAATTGTGCTTTCTCAAAACTTGAAAACTATGTTCAGCATTAATAAAAGTTACCAAAATGATTAATTTACTGTGTTTTTGTTATTTCTTACTCCTGTTTTTAGGTATTCGGTATTTGGCTGAATAGTGATTACATATTTGGTATTCGGCCGAATAGTGAAACATAGGTCGAATAGGCCGAATATTCGTTAAATCATTATTTAAAATTCTATACAATAGGCTTTCTTTGTTTCTTCTATTAATATTAAAAGTTTTGATTCTGCTGTATGAATTAGAGTTACAATATTTTTCACAACTTGAATGGAACAAAATCTTTTTTCTGTTTTGTTGATTAGAGATTGTAAATTTATAAACCTTTTTATTATCAGTAAAATGGTAACTTTTTAAGACATTGCCAGTTTACTGATAATTTTTAAATTTTTAATCCAAATACAAAAGTTAGCACATTAGTAATTGGTCATAGAGCACTGAAGACTGTTTAGATCTCTAAACAGTCTTCAATGCTCTATGACCAATTGAATTCCCATTTTTTCTGTATTGAAAAGATAGTTTTGTCACCTAAAAATTACAGTATGCTATAATTTTATATTTGCTGTGAATAAAAATTGGCAAATGCAAGCATTCGCATTCAAATAAGTGTATTCCATTTTGTTACTTGACTAAAATTGTTATTGTGCTCTAGGTGTTATTACAGGTTAAGAAACAAATTGCAAAACTATCCAGCATATGCTGTAATCTGATATTTTAAAAATTATTAAAAAAAACTGTGAAGTAATTTAAAAGATGAAGAATATAACCTGCTTTATAGTTTTGAGGGCCAAATGCCTATAAACGCCACCAGAGGGTCTCACAAGTTGTGACATCAGCTACATCGAGAAAGTCTCATTCTTCTGTCTGTTGACCCATGAGGACACATCAATCGAGATCCAACAGCTTCTATCTAACAAAGACTATAGTGCCCGACAAACATACACAACAGTTTACATAAAAACATTTGACATATTTGTCTTAAATAAAAATATAAATACAGGTATCCCTTGCTTAATGCAGGAAATTAATTGCAGCAATTCCTTTATATACGCAACAGAAATTTTAATTAATTCAGCTTTAGCAGTTATCTTTACTTAACATAGATATCAAATTTGATTAATGCATTTTTGATATATGCAGTTGCATTGAGGATTATTTAACTGCATTAATCAATGGATACCTGTACACATAAAAGTGTATACAAATAAATATTTTGCTTCAAAAATTATTGGGTGTGTGTCTATTTTTTATTGAATTTGTCAGTAAAAAATATCAAATTACCAGTGTATTTACAGTCGACCTCCCTATAACACTGTTGATAATTTCGTTTTATATGAATTCCATGTTGTACGAGTAACTTAAATTTTACAAATACGTGAGTCGTTCACAGCCCGGCACACGTATTTGTAAAATCTAAGTGACTCGTACAACATGGAATTCATATAAAACAGAATTATCAACAGTGTTATAGGGGGTCGACTGTATTGATACCTATTTTATCTGATTACTGATAAACTGGTAAAGCAATTTTCTAGTAATGCAATTTCTATTGTTCATAGCTCTTTAAATTAAATAAATATATAAGGCCTATATAAAATGTATATGTGATTGTGAATTTATATTAAAACTTAGAAATTTATAGAATAAATTTCTATACATTTCATCATTTTTCATATTCAAAAAGATAATTTTATGCTAAAATCATCTGAAATTAAAAAATTGAGCAATCATACTTGTTTTTCTCTACCTGTATAATTATGCATATGTCAATATCTTGCCTTATTGTGAAACTATTGTAAACACTTTTAGTTTTAATATTTTAAATTTGATGATTTTTTTTATTTTTTTATTGTTACTTTTTTATTAAAGCAAAATGATTGCTAGATTGCATTGAGCTATATTACTAATACTATTATTAATTAAATGGAAAGTAATTTGGCACTAGAAGCAGGTATTAGGTGCCATCTCTTGCTAAATTTAATAATTATAATTAAATTAATGTTTTAATAATTAATTTAGAAGGTTCTGGAAGAAAAGAACCAGCCTAAAGCAAGACTCAAACTATCAACTCCCACTTACCAATTTGGGCCAATTCTTTTCTTTTGAAACCTTCTAAATTAATTATTAAACATTAATTTAATTATAATTATTAAATTTTGCAAGGGATGGCACATAATACCTGACTCTAGTGCCAAAATACTTATCATTTAGTTAATAATAGTATTTGTAATATAGTCCAATATAATCCTGAAATTGTTTGACTTTAATATATAGCTATCAGAGTTTTATAAGTCTGTTTTTGAATCATAAATTTTTTATAATTGCTGATCTGCTTTGAAAAAATTTTAAGATAAAATTCATAATAAAAAGAAAGGGAATTTATTATTGACTAATTTTATTATTTGTAGCATGACATTGAGTAGGATTATAAAGAACTTGTAATATCAATAATATAATGTTTTAATAATTTTAAATGATACATTTTATTCCTTGTTCTATTATTAGATTTATCAAAATCAATTTCTGTATAAAATCAATTAAATATGACATTGTTTCCTTTAACATTTAGAGAATGTCAACATAGTATTCTTTTATATATATACTTATACATATCCTTAATTTTTAATGCTATTCTTCTCAATGCAGTTTTTATAGTCAGTTTTATTTAATAATTTAGATAATCTTGAAAATTAAATAGCCTAAACTATAAATAAGTAATTTATTTATAACTGATCATGGTGTCCATCTTTAGAATATCTATAAAAATCATAATTTAATGCTAATAGGAAATTTTATTATAAGAGAGAAATTTCAAATAAAAATTTCTTAAACTTTCACTTAAGCAAAAGAATGTTTTTGTTTTGTAAAAATGTAAGAAAAGCCTTTAATATTAATTATAATTTAGCATATTCCTGACTGTTTAAAGTTTTTTGATTCAGACCTAAATTCTAATAATTGAAAATTGACAAAATTCAGGCATATTCATTGATTAAATAAAAGAATGTTTATATATTAGTTAAATAAAATAGTTTTTTTTGCCAAGTATCTTTATAATGAAATCATTTTACGGCTGTGGTTGTAATAATCTTTTCTTTTACTGATCACTACTTTAGGAAGCATTCCTAAAGTTAGGATCCTAACTTTAGAAAGCAGCTTGCATTTTAACACAACTTACTGATATGATATTTTAAAATTTTAACTTTTGAACCTTTTTACTTTTTATAAATATTTCTAAAGATTTATACAGCCATCCCAGAATATTTAGCTGTAATAAGTGATTGCTTCTATATTTAAGACTGCTTGATTTTGAATGTTTAACTCGTAAATTCTTTCCTATTAAAGTTTCTGATATTATTCCTGTGCACGATCTGCAATATGCTTTGATTTTGGTTCCTTTTAGTATATTACAACTTTGTTTCCATTGAAAAATTTCAAACGACACTGTTGAATTGCACCATTGAAGAGCAAAGAAGAGTCATTTGTTACTTTCTTGACTCTGTTATACAGTAGACCCCCTATAACACAGGTTCATATAAGACAGATTCATATAACACAGCGGAAAAATTGTCATTATGTTTGTATAACATGATAAAAGAGGCTCATATAACACAGTAAAAGAATGAGACAGATTGTCATGGCCGACTCGTGTCTTGACAGGATTGGTCAAATCTGGACCAATAGTGACTGCCATCCAGTGGCACGTGCATATACAGACAGTTTAGGCGGAAAAGTTGAGTTTGCTTTCATCTGTATGTTAAGAGATCATGCTCATCTTGACAAGGAGTTATTGTATGGCTTATGGCTTTGCAAAATTAAATCTGATTTCATCTAGAGGAAGTACACATCTGTTATCTCTGGTACATACATACTATCAATTAAGCTGTGTTTAAAGTTAAGTGTGTTAAATAAATTTAAAAAGATATTATAATACATACATAAATTAGGTAAGTCTAATAATTTTATTAGACTTAACTAATTACTATTTTTATTCAATGGCCATAAAAATTGTTGTCATGTAGTGTCTTAAGCCTGATTACTAAAGAAAGTTATTTTAAATATAACAAGTAAGTTAATTGCTTTGGGCTGTGAATGGCTTGTGTATTTGTAAAATCTAAGTGACTCATACAACACAGAATGTATCTACTATGTAGGGGAGGTCTATTGTATATATCAGAGGAAAAGTATCATGATTGGTTAAAAATGAAATAGTTCTAGCTACATATGCATAGTAGTGTAAAAATGGCCTCCAAGATTTTTACATTTTTGGACTCTGGACTTTGAAATGTCCAGAAATGTAAAAACTTTGGGGTTTTTTCTGTGTGTGTGGAGACACAATTTTGTTCATTCTCTTTGTAGCTTAATAACTCCTGTGTCTTTTGTTGAAAATTTCTGAAATTTTGCAGGGAAGTTTGTATATTAGGAGGATTGATGCTATTAAATTTTGATGGTTAAAGGTTGGAGGGGTGGGGAGATAAAGGAGGGTCATGTGTGTCATATCTCAAGTAGGGTCAGACGTAATAATGATTTTACTTTGTTATTAGCATTTACAATTTTTTATGAAATTCATCTCTATCCTCAAAATTAAGCTTTTTGCCATTTTATAATAAATAAAAATATAAAAAAAATTTTGTAATAAAATATCATATAAAACTGGATGGTTTAAACCAACGGTTCCCAACCTTTTTCGGGTGGCGACCCCCTTTTTATAAAAGCCAAGTGACCCGCGACCCCGATACAATTGAAAAAAGTAGCTATTTTAATAAGGTAATTAAAAAAACAATGAAATTAGTTTTTTAGTATAATTTTATTGTAAATTATGTTTAATAATTAATTTAATGAGATGGTTGAAATTGCATGTATTATTAACCAGCCTCAAAATTCGCGGGTGAGATTTTGTTAACGCCAACCTCATGTCATTCTCAACATTTAATTTATTCCTCTCAAAACTCTCAACACATGTTTCAACCAACTGTGACAGAATAGCCTGCCCACATTACACTTATTTTAATTTTTTAAAAATATATGAAATTATTCAAACTTTAAGACACCATTAAAAATAAATATTGCATTATAGTGAAAATTTTGTATTAGTTTACTGCATAAGTTGTCGACCCCACAGAAAACCCGTCGCGACTCATAGGTTGGGAACCCGTGGTTTAAACATTTAAATATTTTAAATTTTGTTGGGAAAGTTAAGTAACTTGTTGCTGGATTTTTTTATGGTCAGAGAGAGTAAAATCTGAAATCTATAGAATGAAGATTTAGTATGGATGCAATCATTTGAGTTAGTGTGAAGTGGGTATGAATGGGTAGAAAACTTAAAAACAGAAGACAAACTATCAGTGGTGAACATTGGAATGAGAGACCAGTTTGCATAGCAAGTCAATTGCCCTATATTGGTTCACTTTCTGGAAAAGGGTCAAACTGTGACTAATGCTTGATACAGTGACATGCTGGTGAACAAGTTGAAATCCACAATGTGATTGAAACATTTGGGACTTCTCTCAAAAGAAGTTTTGCTGCATGACAATGCCTGGCCCCACACGGCTATACATACAGTGGATATGCTAAGTGATCTGGAATTTGGGGTGATGAAACATGCAAAATATAGTCTGGACCTGGCATCATATTCATTTGTTGGAGCTTTAAAAGAACATTTGAGAAGTCAAAAGTTTTTCTGATTATGCTAAGATAATATAAGCAGTGCAAATTTGGTTAAAGCCACACAAAAAAGCTTTTTCCTTGAGGGAATGAGGAAGCTTATAGACTGATGAATTAAGTTCATTGTGAAGCAGGGTAACTATGTCAAAAAATACGGCATAAATAGTTACATTAAGTAACCTTGTAAAAGCATTGTTATNAACATAAAAAAACCAACAAATAATGAATATATTTAAACTAAACAAACATTTCCTTTCTTTCTAAAAGGTCGTCTTCAGGCTAGAAGAAATGCAAATAGAAACAAACGTTGTATTGTTTGTTTGTTATTTGCTAGGTTTTTGGTGTTTAGATGCATTAATTTCAAGAATATATTATTTTATGAATTGATTGATATATGATGATAATTAATCATTTCTCAAATTATCATAAATGCTATAATTAAGTTTCAATTGCTAAGTTATAAATTTAAATAAACATTTTTTAAAATTAGTGATGCAATGAATGGTATATTTGGCCAAACTATTCGGTTTGATTAACACATGTATGAAAATTGACATGCAAACCACATTATGGCAAGGATTGTGTACCCTGCTCTCTATTGGACCGCTGTCACTACACTTCGCCAATCGTGTTAATTCTTGATAGTTGTGGCGGACAGACATGAGCATCATGGCATTATTATTATTATTATTTATTAGGACAATGTACAGCCTGGCTCCGCATAAGCACTATTAGGGTATCATGGCAGTATGTGATAAGTGATGATATCAAATGTGGATAACAATGAAACAACCTACACATGTAAATAACAGAAAAAGAACAGAGAAGGACCACAAAGTGAAAATGTGAAAATAAATATGAAATTGAGTTGATAACTTAATCGAACTAGTTGAGGCAGCTTATTGGCGCAAAATTCGTGGCCGTCAATGCCAATAATTGTTCTCATAGACTTCAGAAAGCTAAATGCTTGTAATGAACGTCACTTAGCGTGCATGGGCAAAAGCCTGGGGCCATTCAGGCTACCAAGCTGTCTGGAACTTCAGTTATCTATACTACTATATAAAGAGACAACGTATTTTTCGTTTGTGACCACTAACCATGAAAACTACTAAACCAATCGTTACCAAATTTTAACTGTAGCATCTTTATAACCCCCGGAATGTTTACCACTAACCAAACCTGCAGATTTTTTTGTTAAACATTCATATAAATTAAAAGATATCATCTAGGGTTAAGGCTTTTATGTCCAACAGATGGCGCTACGAGTATGACGCCCTAAGTTTGCTTTTCTGTGAGGATGAATTAAAGCAGATCATCTTCTATCTATCTATATAAATAAAAATGTAATGTTCGTTTGTTTCTACCAATTCCTTTGAAATTTTCACACAATTCGAATACGCACGTGTTTTTATATAATATACATGTCGAAATTCCCTCCACTGGGGGGAGATGAACAGGATTAAGGCTTATTTTGAAGAACTTGGCTTGTATTATACTATTTTAAATGCGGGATTTTGCGTTTTTGATTGCTTTTTAATAGGGTACGCCAAGAGAATGTACACTAAGAAGAAATTTTTCGAAAAATTCCTCCCCACACGGGGGAAGTGTTATACATTTATAATAGATACATTTTGAGCCACAACAACGCGTGGCGGAGTCTGCTAGTGATAAATAATTTTGTACAATGAAACAAAAAAGTTAATTTAATTTTCAAGTTTATAATAAGGGATGATGTCATAAAAACACTTTACAGATCATTAATTATTATTATTTTCACATTTTATGACCTAAGTTTTGATCTAATGTGCTCACACAATAAAAATTTTCATACAAATTTTTTATCCTTTTTCACCTCTTTAGGGTTGAATTTCATAAAATCTTTTCTTAGCATGCCTAAACTTTACAAAAGGAACACGCCCTCAAATTTTTAAGTTTCTAGCACCAGTAGTTTTGGCTCTGTGTTAATTATCTTATCAGGACTTTTTAGTTTATATCCGAGTATATAGATGACTAAACTACATAATAAGTAGGTAGTTTTCATTTGATTTGTTACCTATTTTTGATCTATTAAAAAAATAACTTGTTATATTACTTTTCCTTTGATCTTTTACATAAATAAGCAAAAAATTGTGCTTTCTCAAAACTTGAAAACTATGTTCAGCATTAATAAAAGTTACCAAAATGATTAATTTACTGTGTTTTTGTTATTTCTTACTCCTGTTTTTAGGTATTCGGTATTTGGCTGAATAGTGATTACATATTTGGTATTCGGCCGAATAGTGAAACATAGGTCGAATAGGCCGAATATTCGTTAAATCATTATTTAAAATTCTATACAATAGGCTTTCTTTGTTTCTTCTATTAATATTAAAAGTTTTGATTCTGCTGTATGAATTAGAGTTACAATATTTTTCACAACTTGAATGGAACAAAATCTTTTTTCTGTTTTGTTGATTAGAGATTGTAAATTTATAAACCTTTTTATTATCAGTAAAATGGTAACTTTTTAAGACATTGCCAGTTTACTGATAATTTTTAAATTTTTAATCCAAATACAAAAGTTAGCACATTAGTAATTGGTCATAGAGCACTGAAGACTGTTTAGATCTCTAAACAGTCTTCAATGCTCTATGACCAATTGAATTCCCATTTTTTCTGTATTGAAAAGATAGTTTTGTCACCTAAAAATTACAGTATGCTATAATTTTATATTTGCTGTGAATAAAAATTGGCAAATGCAAGCATTCGCATTCAAATAAGTGTATTCCATTTTGTTACTTGACTAAAATTGTTATTGTGCTCTAGGTGTTATTACAGGTTAAGAAACAAATTGCAAAACTATCCAGCATATGCTGTAATCTGATATTTTAAAAATTATTAAAAAAAACTGTGAAGTAATTTAAAAGATGAAGAATATAACCTGCTTTATAGTTTTGAGGGCCAAATGCCTATAAACGCCACCAGAGGGTCTCACAAGTTGTGACATCAGCTACATCGAGAAAGTCTCATTCTTCTGTCTGTTGACCCATGAGGACACATCAATCGAGATCCAACAGCTTCTATCTAACAAAGACTATAGTGCCCGACAAACATACACAACAGTTTACATAAAAACATTTGACATATTTGTCTTAAATAAAAATATAAATACAGGTATCCCTTGCTTAATGCAGGAAATTAATTGCAGCAATTCCTTTATATACGCAACAGAAATTTTAATTAATTCAGCTTTAGCAGTTATCTTTACTTAACATAGATATCAAATTTGATTAATGCATTTTTGATATATGCAGTTGCATTGAGGATTATTTAACTGCATTAATCAATGGATACCTGTACACATAAAAGTGTATACAAATAAATATTTTGCTTCAAAAATTATTGGGTGTGTGTCTATTTTTTATTGAATTTGTCAGTAAAAAATATCAAATTACCAGTGTATTTACAGTCGACCTCCCTATAACACTGTTGATAATTTCGTTTTATATGAATTCCATGTTGTACGAGTAACTTAAATTTTACAAATACGTGAGTCGTTCACAGCCCGGCACACGTATTTGTAAAATCTAAGTGACTCGTACAACATGGAATTCATATAAAACAGAATTATCAACAGTGTTATAGGGGGTCGACTGTATTGATACCTATTTTATCTGATTACTGATAAACTGGTAAAGCAATTTTCTAGTAATGCAATTTCTATTGTTCATAGCTCTTTAAATTAAATAAATATATAAGGCCTATATAAAATGTATATGTGATTGTGAATTTATATTAAAACTTAGAAATTTACAGAATAAATTTCTATACATTTCATCATTTTTCATATTTAAAAAGATAATTTTATGCTAAAATCATCTGAAATTAAAAAATTGAGCAATCATACTTGTTTTTTTCTACCTGTATAATTATGCATATGTCAGTATCTTGCCTTATTGCAAAACTATTTTAAACACTTTTAGTTTTAATATTTTAAATTTGATGATTTTTTTATTTTTTTATTGTTACTTTTTTATTAAAGCAAAATGATTGCTAGATTGCATTGAGCTATATTACTAATACTATTATTAATTAAATGGAAAGTAATTTGGCACTAGAAGCAGGTTTTAGGTGCCATCTCTTGCTAAATTTAATAATTATAATTAAATTAATGTTTTAATAATTAATTTAGAAGGTTCTGGAAGAAAAGAACCAGCCTAAAGCAAGACTCAAACTATCAACTCCCACTTACCAATTTGGGCCAATTCTTTTCTTTTGAAACCTTCTAAATTAATTATTAAACATTAATTTAATTATAATTATTAAATTTTGCAAGGGATGGCACATAATACCTGACTCTAGTGCCAAAATACTTATCATTTAGTTAATAATAGTATTTGTAATATAGTCCAATATAATCCTGAAATTGTTTGACTTTAATATATAGCTATCAGAGTTTTATAAGTCTGTTTTTGAATCATAAATTTTTTATAATTGCTGATCTGCTTTGAAAAAATTTTAAGATAAAATTCATAATAAAAAGAAAGGGAATTTATTATTGACTAATTTTATTATTTGTAGCATGACATTGAGTAGGATTATAAAGAACTTGTAATATCAATAATATAATGTTTTAATAATTTTAAATGATACATTTTATTCCTTGTTCTATTATTAGATTTATCAAAATCAATTTCTGTATAAAATCAATTAAATATGACATTGTTTCCTTTAACATTTAGAGAATGTCAACATAGTATTCTTTTATATATATACTTATACATATCCTTAATTTTTAATGCTATTCTTCTCAATGCAGGTTTTATAGTCAGTTTTATTTAATAATTTAGATAATCTTGAAAATTAAATAGCCTAAACTATAAATAAGTAATTTATTTATAACTGATCATGGTGTCCATCTTTAGAATATCTATAAAAATCATAATTTAATGCTAATAGGAAATTTTATTATAAGAGAGAAATTTCAAATAAAAATTTCTTAAACTTTCACTTAAGCAAAAGAATGTTTTTCTTTTGTAAAAATGTAAGAAAAGCCTTTAATATTAATTCTAATTTAGCATATTCCTGATTGTTTAAAGTTTTTTGATTCAGACTTAAATTCTAATAATTGAAAATTGACAAAATTCAGGCATATTCATTGATTAAATAAAAGAATGTTTATATATTAGTTAAATAAAATAGTTTTTTTTGCCAAGTATCTTTATAATGAAATCATTTTACGGCTGTGGTTGTAATAATCTTTTCTTTTACTGATCACTACTTTAGGAAGCATTCCTAAAGTTAGGATCCTAACTTTAGAAAGCAGCTTGCATTTTAACACAACTTACTGATATGATATTTTAAAATTTTAACTTTTGAACCTTTTTACTTTTTATAAATATTTCTAAAGATTTATACAGCCATCCCAGAATATTTAGCTGTAATAAGTGATTGCTTCTATATTTAAGACTGCTTGATTTTGAATGTTTAACTCGTAAATTCTTTCCTATTAAAGTTTCTGATATTATTCCTGTGCACGATCTGCAATATGCTTTGATTTTGGTTCCTTTTAGTATATTACAACTTTGTTTCCATTGAAAAATTTCAAACGACACTGTTGAATTGCACCATTGAAGAGCAAAGAAGAGTCATTCGTTACTTTCTTGACTCTGTTATACAGTAGACCCCCTATAACACAGGTTCATATAAGACAGATTCATATAACACAGCGGAAAAATTGTCATTATGTTTGTATAACATGATAAAAGAGGCTCATATAACACAGTAAAAGAATGAGACAGATTGTCATGGCCGACTCGTATCTTGACAGGATTGGTCAAATCTGGACCAATAGTGACTGCCATCCAGTGGCACGTGCATATACAGACAGTTTAGGCGGAAAAGTTGAGTTTGCTTTCATCTGTATGTTAAGAGATCATGCTCATCTTGACAAGGAGTTATCGTATGGCTTATGGCTTTGCAAAATTAAATCTGATTTCATCTAGAGGAAGTACACATCTGTTATCTCTGGTACATACATACTATCAATTAAGATGTGTTTAAAGTTAAGTGTGTTAAATAAATTTAAAAAGATATTATAATACATACATAAATTAGGTAAGTCTAATAATTTTATTAGACTTAACTAATTACTATTTTTATTCAATGGCCATAAAAATTGTTGTCATGTAGTGTCTTAAGCCTGATTACTAAAGAAAGTTATTTTAAATATAACAAGTAAGTTAATTGCTTTGGGCTGTGAATGGCTTGTGTATTTGTAAAATCTAAGTGACTCATACAACACAGAATGTATCTACTATGTAGGGGAGGTCTATTGTATATATCAGAGGAAAAGTATCATGATTGGTTAAAAATGAAATAGTTCTAGCTACATATGCATAGTAGTGTAAAAATGGCCTCCAAGATTTTTACATTTTTGGACTCTGGACTTTGAAATGTCCAGAAATGTAAAAACTTTGGGGTTTTTTCTGTGTGTGTGGAGACACAATTTTGTTCATTCTCTTTGTAGCTTAATAACTCCTGTGTCTTTTGTTGAAAATTTCTGAAATTTTGCAGGGAAGTTTGTATATTAGGAGGATTGATGCTATTAAATTTTGATGGTTAAAGGTTGGAGGGGTGGGGAGATAAAGGAGGGTCATGTGTCATATCTCAAGTAGGGTCAGATGTAATAATGATTTTACTTTGTTATTAGCATTTACAATTTTTTATGAAATTCATCTCTATCCTCAAAATTAAGCTTTTTGGCATTTTATAATAAATAAAAATATAAAAAAAATTTTGTAATAAAATATATAAAACAAGATGGTTTAAACATTTAAATATTTTAAATTTTGTTGGGAAAGTTAAGTAACTTGTTGCTGGATTTTTTTATGGTCAGAGAGAGTAAAATCTGAAATCTATAGAATGAAGATTTAGTATGGATGCAATCATTTGAGTTAGTGTGAAGTGGGTATGAATGGGTAGAAAACTTAAAAACAGAAGACAAACTATCAGTGGTGAACATTGGAATGAGAGACCAGTTTGCATAGCAAGTCAATTGCCCTATATTGGTTTACTTTCTGGAAAAGGGTCAAACTGTGACTAATGCTTGATACAGTGACATGCTGGTGAACAAGTTGAAATCCACAATGTGATTGAAACATTTGGGACTTCTCTCAAAAGAAGTTTTACTGCATGACAATGCCTGGCCCCACACGGCTATACATACAGTGGATATGTTAAGTGATCTGGAATTTGGGGTGATGAAACATGCAAAATATAGTCTGGACCTGGCATCATATTCATTTGTTGGAGCTTTAAAAGAACATTTGAGAAGTCAAAAGTTTTTCTGATTATGCTAAGATAATATAAGCAGTGCAAATTTGGTTAAAGCCACACAAAAAAGCTTTTTCCTTGAGGGAATGAGGAAGCTTATAGACTGATGAATTAAGTTCATTGTGAAGCAGGGTAACTATGTCAAAAAATACGGCATAAATAGTTACATTAAGTAACCTTGTAAAAGCATTGTTATGGAATTCCTGTTTATTAAATGACTTTTCCTCATAGTTTATTTATTTATTTTATATTTAATCTGAACTGTCAATGGACAATAGGTTTCCACCCCCCAAATAATGCAATTTACCCAAAAATACAAATAAAATTAACAAAGTAAAAAATTCTTTTAGTGAATTCAGTGTTTGAACTTTAATTTTCATGATTTATCATTGCACTTATGTTTATGTATTTAAGGTTTATGAAATGTGCAGGATACTTTTTTAGACTAAATATTTATCTAAATTATATTTATCCGTTACATGTTTGCATTTATTAAGTTATTTATTTTCAAACTAAAATTTGTTTGCATATTTTTATTTGGTTTTAAAAATTAAATTTATAATGGAAAAAGTATTAGTATAAAACAAAATCCAAGATTAATAAAACTATAGAATACAGTAAAACTTGTCTAAAACAGAAACCTGCTTAAGAAAATAGTAGAACATATTGAAAATAAAAATTAGTATTCATTAAATTATAAATATTTTAAATTAGAATGCATATGATTTTATTTATTGTTTATTTGCAATTGAACTTAACATAAATCACAGCTATTTTTCTTATTGGAAATGGGATGAATTGCAGTTTTATAAAACAATAAAAAGCTTTTAAATTTTTTAAATCGAGGGAATAAAGTACATTAAGTTTGTATAATAATAGTATTTTAATACTTATTTTTCATTAAAATTAGTAATTTGGCTTTTCATTTATGTAAAACAAAAATATATTGTCTTATATTTGTTATAGATGAGATGTTATTTACTCTTTAGGATATATTAAATATTAAAACAGCTTTAAATATTTAATATTAAATTTTTTCAAAACATTTATATAACCAAATATAAAAAGTCAACTAATCAAACTTACTAGGACTACAAATAAAAACAAATACCTTTTCAGATTTGATTTTATAACTTTTTATATTTCTTAAATATAGTGTTAAATAATTTCTAGTTTATTTGATATAATTAATACAGTACAAGTTAAATTGTGAAATCATTATTAAATTAATTAATTAATTAAAATTAAAGATTCAAGAAGACAATTTTCTTGTAATGGATTAATTTGAAAAAATGTTTCTCTTAAAATAATAGGACAATTTTTTCAAATGAAATAATTTATTTTTTGTTTTCTTTCTTGTTTTATATTATTAAATTGTCATATATGAAAAGAAAATTCTGGATGGAAGATTTAAATTGCCAGTCATTGGAGAATTGATCCAATATTCTACAAATTGAGATTATTGAGTTCAACTCATGCCAGTTGAATTCTTTGGGGTAGAATAGAATCTACTTATTGTAATCAAGAATATTATTGTGGTTGTAATGTTATTAGAATTAACATGTCCCAAAATATTTTATATATATTTTGGGACATGTTAATTCATTTATAACATTTTTGTTTACTGTAATTAGAGTTTCCATTATAATTNCCAAGATTTTTACATTTTTGGACTCTGGACTTTGAAATGTCCAGAAATGTAAAAACTTTGGGGTTTTTTCTGTGTGTGTGGAGACACAATTTTGTTCATTCTCTTTGTAGCTTAATAACTCCTGTGTCTTTTGTTGAAAATTTCTGAAATTTTGCAGGGAAGTTTGTATATTAGGAGGATTGATGCTATTAAATTTTGATGGTTAAAGGTTGGAGGGGTGGGGAGATAAAGGAGGGTCATGTGTCATATCTCAAGTAGGGTCAGATGTAATAATGATTTTACTTTGTTATTAGCATTTACAATTTTTTATGAAATTCATCTCTATCCTCAAAATTAAGCTTTTTGGCATTTTATAATAAATAAAAATATAAAAAAAATTTTGTAATAAAATATATAAAACAAGATGGTTTAAACATTTAAATATTTTAAATGTTGTTGGGAAAGTTAAGTAACTTGTTGCTGGATTTTTTTATGGTCAGAGAGAGTAAAATCTGAAATCTATAGAATGAAGATTTAGTATGGATGCAATCATTTGAGTTAGTGTGAAGTGGGTATGAATGGGTAGAAAACTTAAAAACAGAAGACAAACTATCAGTGATGAACATTGGAATGAGAGACCAGTTTGCATGGCAAGTCAATTGCCCTATATTGGTTCACTTTCTGGAAAAGGGTCAAACTGTGACTAATGCTTGATACAGTGACATGCTGGTGAACAAGTTGAAATCCACAATGTGATTGAAACATTTGGGACTTCTCTCAAAAGAAGTTTTGCTGCATGACAATGCCTGGCCCCACACGGCTATACATACAGTGGATATGCTAAGTGATCTGGAATTTGGGGTGATGAAACATGCAAAATATAGTCTGGACCTGGCATCATATTCATTTGTTGGAGCTTTAAAAGAACATTTGAGAAGTCAAAAGTTTTTCTGATTATGCCAAGATAATATAAGCAGTGCAAATTTGGTTAAAGCCACACAAAAAAGCTTTTTCCTTGAGGGAATGAGGAAGCTTATAGACTGATGAATTAAGTTCATTGTGAAGCAGGGTAACTATGTCAAAAAATAGGGCATAAATAGTTACATTAAGTAACCTTGTAAAAGCATTGTTATGGAATTCCTGTTTATTAAATGACTTTCCCTCATAGCTTATTTATTTATTTTATATTTAATCTGAACTGTCAATGAACAATAGGTTTCCACCTCCCCAAATAATGCAATTTACCCAAAAATACAAATAAAATTAACAAAGTAAAAAATTCTTTTAGTGAATTCAGTGTTTGAACTTTAATTTTCATGATTTATCATTGCACTTATGTTTATGTATTTAAGGTTTATGAAATGTGCAGGATACTTTTTTAGACTAAATATTTATCTAAATTATATTTATCCGTTACATGTTTGCATTTATTAAGTTATTTATTTTCAAACTAAAATTTGTTTGCATATTTTTATTTGGTTTTAAAAATTAAATTTATAATGGAAAAAGTATTAGTATAAAACAAAATCCAAGATTAATAAAACTATAGAATACAGTAAAACTTGTCTAAAACAGAAACCTGCTTAAGAAAATAGTAGAACATATTGAAAATAAAAATTAGTATTCATTAAATTATAAATATTTTAAATTAGAATGCATATGATTTTATTTATTGTTTATTTGCAATTGAACTTAACATAAATCACAGCTATTTTTCTTATTGGAAATGGGATGAATTGCAGTTTTATAAAACAATAAAAAGCTTTTAAATTTTTTAAATCGAGGGAATAAAGTACATTAAGTTTGTATAATAATAGTATTTTAATACTTATTTTTCATTAAAATTAGTAATTTGGCTTTTCATTTATGTAAAACAAAAATATATTGTCTTATATTTGTTATAGATGAGATGTTATTTACTCTTTAGGATATATTAAATATTAAAACAGCTTTAAATATTTAATATTAAATTTTTTCAAAACATTTATATAACCAAATATAAAAAGTCAACTAATCAAACTTACTAGGACTACAAATAAAAACAAATACCTTTTCAGATTTGATTTTATAACTTTTTATATTTCTTAAATATAGTGTTAAATAATTTCTAGTTTATTTGATATAATTAATACAGTACAAGTTAAATTGTGAAATCATTATTAAATTAATTAATTAATTAAAATTAAAGATTCAAGAAGACAATTTTCTTGTAATGGATTAATTTGAAAAAATGTTTCTCTTAAAATAATAGGACAATTTTTTCAAATGAAATAATTTATTTTTTGTTTTCTTTCTTGTTTTATATTATTAAATTGTCATATATGAAAAGAAAATTCTGGATGGAAGATTTAAATTGCCAGTCATTGGAGAATTGATCCAATATTCTACAAATTGAGATTATTGAGTTCAACTCATGCCAGTTGAATTCTTTGGGGTAGAATAGAATCTACTTATTGTAATCAAGAATATTGTGGTTGTAATGTTATTAGAATTAACATGTCCCAAAATATTTTATATATATTTTGGGACATGTTAATTCATTTATAACATTTTTGTTTACTGTAATTAGAGTTTCCATTATAATTATCATTAACTTCAGGTGAACTCAATATTTGGCTGATAACATGCAATTGTTATTAGTCATTACCATTATCAGTTTTACATTAAATGTTTAAAGTACTGGTTAAGACTTCACAAATATATTATTAATAAACTATTGCAAAAATAAAAGCACACAAATGATATTGGATGAATTATTATTAATAAATCTTCAACTTATAATTTTTTTAATTGTTTTTGCATACCCTTTTTATGACCTTTCAATAAATGTATTTTATCTTGTGATACGTGTAATTTATGTATGCATATATGCAAACACCATACCAAGATGATGATTAAGTTGGCTGAGTGATACAAAGGACCATGGATTTTAAGTTCTGCTCCAGATTAATTGATTTTTTTTCTAAAATATTCTAAATTATAAAATTTAATCCTAAAATTAATATAATTATTAATATTAGTACAAGATGGTGGGCTAACCATCTATCTTTAGTCCAGATTTTTTTAGTTACAAAGACTAATGTCTAGGTAAAAGATATCATGAAATAATCCAGCTTTCAAATTATTTAACCTTTCTAATGAAATAAATTAATAACCTGATGATAACTAGAAAATCATTAGTGTAGTTAATCATTTATTTAATAATAATAAAGATTTATGGTATAATAGAAATAAGTTGAAATAAATCATAAAATGCTATTGAATTAATCAATAGGCATATATAATATAAAATATATATTAGAAAAGATTTTAAATGGTGTATTATTTTCTCTGTTGTAATAAAATGGTCTCAGTTTTATTATGCTATCTATTATTATTTAACATGGAAATTGTAGCAAATGATATAATTTAATTATATAAAAATTTTAATTAAAATTTAATTTATAAAAAGTATTCTGCTTAATCTGCTTGAAATTATTTGTGAGGATTTAGCAATTATAAATTTCAAATATTACATATTTTATAGCTTTTGATTTTTTAAAATTATATTTTATTATATTAAAGACCTTCCTTAAGAAAAATAATGTAAAGTTATCAATAGATATATAACTTCAAAATATAGCTACTTGATAAGATGACTAAACAATCATTTTTAAAAAGTGTATCAGAAAATAAGTTAGAAGATGATAGTTTAAATTATGTGAAAACAATATTATTTGATAGTAGAGTTATATAGTGAAAAAATATTTTAAAATGTTGAAAAATGCATAGAGATATATTTATTATGTGCAATTCTATTTCTTTTTACATGTAGCAAATTGACAAAATAATCATATAAATTTAGAATATCTTATATCAGAATTAATAGTTTGTTTCAGTTTGTTCTAGTTATATTTTAGTAATGCTAAATTTACAAATGTAAAATTACATTAAATAAAATACAGAATGATGGAAGAAAAAGTAGTCCTCATCTGGTCTGAATCTCTGGTACTCATGTGTTACATAGAATGAACAAACTGCATCAGTTGAGTGGAACATTGTATTGACTGAACATTAGTGTCCCATATTGTGCAAATCCAAAAATAATACAGGAACTGGGATCAACATCAGCCATGTAATCATTACCATCAACATCACTATGCTATGTTGGGTGTTTCCATATGTGATTCAATGTTCACAACTGTTTACAGATGCAACAGGTAACCACTTCAGCATCTATGATGTTGATACCAGCAGTTGGTATCATCTGTGTTTTCACTACAGATTCTACAGACTCTGTAGTCAATGTTGTTAGTTATAGATCCATAGTCAATGTTGTTAGTTAATATTATTTTTAGTACATTTACCCTATATATAACCATTTGTATAACAACTTTATTGAATAAATTAACAAAACACAAATATGCAGTATAAATAATACATATATATGTATATTTTTATTATTAGTTATATTTAGAGAAAGATGGCAAGTCGTCAAGTTCAATCATGTACAAAAGGAAGAGGACACTTGACAAATACAGGTAGTCAAAATTATTTTTATTATGTTTTGTTGTAATTTCAGTTAATGACAATACAATGTACTCTTGCTGATCCAAACTAATTATTGTGCAGTGTTGTTTTGGTTATTGGAGTCTTATATAAAAAACAAGTCAAAAAGGATTACAGACATATTTGATCTATTTTTAAAAAGTAGTTCATTATTATTATTAATTTTTGTTAAGACATTTATCAGAAAAATAAACAAAATTGGTTTGGATCAGCATGAGTGTACTGTGTTTTTTTAAAAAAAATAATATATTACTATAAAAAGTAAGATGTTTTAATAATAATCTGTTTTATTATTTCAAAATCTAAGTTAAAAAATTGTACTAATAAAATGATTATTGATCTAGCTTTCTTAATATTATGTTAGATTGCATTATTACTAATTCCCTGGCTATTGGGTATTAGAACTGAGTAAGTAATTATAGTAATGATTTTTACAGCATAAAATATTTTATTAAAAAATTATTTAAAATGTAATAAAATTTTAAAAAATACATTGTTAACGAGCAATTATTTATTGTGACATTTTCACAATGCCAGGCTGCAATTTTTAATCATATTTTAAATGTATTTCATTTAAAATATATGCTCTCCACCTCAAATTAGTAGTGTCTTGCCCCTGTCTATCATATTTTTCCTTTAACAAAAGAGCTGTATTAGTAATCTATCTAATACCTTTCATGGGTAGATAAATAAACTTTGAATTGAAATAATGAGACTTCTGGTTTGCATTGCTTGTTTGTATATAGTTAATCAGGGCCTCCTGCTCCTAAGGTTTTAATATCTGGTTTCACTTTTCATCTATTTAACTTTGTTTTTGAGATTAAGGAAAGACAGACAAACAACAGTGAAAATTCATAGATCTACAATTTTTTTAAATTGCAGCCCAATAATGGAACAGAAATTGCATTAATGCAAGAATATTTACTTTCAAACTTCCAAACAGTAACTAAAGTTTCTAAAAACCCAACACCTTATTAATCCAGCAATATTTACTAAGTTAATAATAATGTTTTCGACTGTTTTAAACAGCCTTCATCAGTTAAACTCTTTCAAACTAAAAGAATGCTAAAAATAGAATACAAGCTTTTAAAAACTCAAATTCCAACGTAAAACGCAGTCGTATAACAAAAACGTACAAAAATTGCGCATATGATTCTTATCGGAATAAAAATAAAATAAAAATACACATAATCAAATTTTTTGCCGCAATAATGCCTATTATAAGTTTACCATTATGCGCTATGGTAAAACGATTTCCATGCGGTGGATAAATTATTGTGGCAAAAAATTCAATTATGTGTATTTTTATTTTGTTTTTATTCCGATAAGAATCGTATGCGCAATTTTTGTACGTTTTTGTTATACGACTGCGTTTTACGTTGGAATTTGAGTTTTTAAAAGCTTGTATTCTATTTTTAGCATTCTTTTAGTTTGAAAGAGTTTAACTGATGAAGGCTGTTTAAAACAGTCGAAAACATTATTATTAACTTAGTAAATATTGCTGGATTAATAAGGTGTTGGGTTTTTAGTCATACATTATCCAGTAAGTTCATTATTTGTTTATTTAACTAAAGTTTCTATATGAATGCTTTTCAGATAGCTTCAGTATTCTTTAATTATGTTGACCTGGAGATTTAGCTTAGTTTTTACTCAACACTGAATGAACTCAACATAATTCATTCAGTGTTGAGTAAAAACTTTCCTCCATAATCTGTATATATATATTAAAAGCAAAATGTTTTGCTCCTCACCAAAACTGAAACCAGCATGTAAGTAGGTCAAATTGGGTTGTTTGTGGGATCTACAATTTGTTTCTTGTTTTAGGCCTTGAAAGGCCACCCATTAACTTCTGTGGACTCATACAAGAAATACATTGGCCATACACGAGGTGTTTAGCCAGCAGAAAAGAGGGTACAGGAAAGGGGGAAGAAGAAGGGAAAGGAGATAGACAGTAGAGAAAGTTAGGATTCCTCTGAATGGCATATATAAGGCTACAGTCTCCTTTATGTTTGATGTTGGCATGCAGTTTTTAGGCTGCAAAGCTGTAGTCCCCTGAAGAGTCTAAAAGAAAACCTGAGTGTAGCGAACATTAATAATTGAGTGCTGCCACGAATAGCTAAGTGTAGAAATTAGTGCCAAGTGGCTGTTAGTAGAAAGACTTATATCTACTTAATACTAATAAAACTGAATGCAATTGCAAATCTTAATACTACTTAACAGCTAGACAGCGCGAACAAAAAATGAACACAATGACAAACTAGACGAGACGAATGGACCGACAGAAACAAATGAGTAAGACCCTAAAAGTTTTATTTTTATTTTATTTATTTTTTAAACATTAACTTACTCACTAACTAAACCATAACCTAGGACGAACCTAACCAGATAACTAAAGCTAACAAACCCTAATCTAATTTAACCTAATCGTAAACCAACCTAAGAGTCCCTAATCTAACTTATAACTAGGACTCAGCATAAATTCATAGAAAGGGTTACCCAAAGAGGAAGGAAGGTGTTTGAATAAGAATAGAAGACACAAAAAGACTACATTTTTGA
This sequence comes from Centruroides sculpturatus, assembly GCF_000671375.1. Classification (NCBI taxonomy): domain Eukaryota; kingdom Metazoa; phylum Arthropoda; class Arachnida; order Scorpiones; family Buthidae; genus Centruroides; species Centruroides sculpturatus. The sequence continues at coordinate 320,922 of NW_019384696.1, read as the reverse complement.
CTCAGATTTGGAATTGAAGAGATGCATTTGTTCCCATAGCAACTATTCTTTAAGTTTGAATAATAACCTTTGGTTATACATACTTATTTTTAGTTTTTATATTATTTTTAATAATATTTATCTGTATATACAGTATATTAAAAGCAAAATGTTCTGTCACTCCCATACACAAATAATGTAAATTTAAAAATTAATTTAATTTACAATTTGAAAATTTTAAAACAACTTTTAAACAGTTTTTAAACACATTTTAATTTTAGCTTTGGTTACAGTGTAAAGGCCAGAGTTTTAATTATTTTTTTAGTTTTAGTATTAATTTAGTTTTTATAATTATCTTAAACAAATCATTATTAATTTATTATTAATTTTTAAAATTTTGCCTGGATTTTTTGAACCTGTAATTACAATTCTTTTAATTAATTGCATTTGATGACACCTATAGAAATATTTTGTGTTGTATTACACAAAAGATAATCAAATTTAAATTTAGATTTTTTAGTAATTTCATTAATTTTTGTTTTATAAATTTGCCTGCTTTTTAAAAATTTAAAAAGTTTAATTTTAAGCAAGTTAACATTAATTGAACTATCAGGCTACCTATTTTAAATAAACAAAATATACTTTTGTCACTAAAGATGACTTTTTGCTTTTGTTTGGGTGTAAAAAATACTTGTTTCTTTTGAACTTTTGTCAGATGAGGTTTTTTTTGTGCTTTGGTTGCTTTATAACCTATCTCCTTCAAATAAAACTGTTGTTTTTGAAATGGGTTTTCCAATCACAAATTTCAATTGTTGTTACATCTGTTGCAAGTTTATTTTGTTTTACAATTTCTCTAATTGCTGATTTTTGTCATTTCTGAAGTAAATTTTGGATGACCGTAGAGTTTTTCAACATTTAAATTTACAGTTTCATTAAATTTTTTAATTATTTTTTGTATTTTAATCTGCAAACAATTTATTTTCCTCACTATTTCTTACTTCTTAGTAGTTTGTTTGTGTAAATCAAAAATTTTGGCTCTTTGATTCAGGGTTAATTATCATTTCTTGTTCATGGTGTTTATCCTGCTTTTGTGACAAATGCTGAATTGTAATTTATACAATACTACCTGTGATACAATTTACATAATTGCAGTAAATTACAAGCACTATTACTTATAATTTGACAATATTTACTTCATATTATTCTATACTTTTTGAATACAATTTCAAATATTCTAAAATTTTTGAACATATTGTGTTAAAGAGTGTTATGACTCTTTAACACTTTATTTAGAAATTAATATATTTAGATGAAAATATAGCTAAAAGACCAGGTTAAATATTCCTCCATTTAGTTTTTCATAATTTTTTTTCCACCTAGTTATTGTCATTCAATGCATTGACACATTGTGATGGAGTTAAATTATTCTAAAGTTTTTGAACTGACTGTATTATTAATATATTGATTTGCAAAATTATAATTTCAGTCTTGAGAGTGGGAAGTGAATGTTTCAAGAATTTTAATTAAAGGAATTATGCAATTCTTAACATATATTTTTTGTTTTTTTACATTATTAAATGTTATAATTGTGTTTCTAAGAAGATTAAAAGTTTCTGATTGCTTTCTTTCTCTTTAATTATAAATCTCAAATCTTGCATTAAAATAACATTACAATATTTAGTGGATATTTTATATTTAGTGTCATAAGGAATTTTTTCATGTATTATATGTAAAGATTTATATATTTCACTTAAGTTATGTAAACTTTCCCTTAAAATTTATTTGATATTTTCAGCTTCTGGTTCATCTATCGCAGATCCTCCAACCGATTTAGCTAGTTTATTTGAGTGTCCAGTATGCTTTGACTATGTTCTTCCACCCATTCTTCAATGTCAGAATGGGCATTTAGTTTGCTCATCTTGTCGTCAAAAACTTACATGTTGTCCTACATGCAGAGGCCCAATGGGTAAGATGTTTAAAAATTTTAATTTTTTTTTCTTGTATTACATATACAGAAAGTTTATTAATAATTGTTAATTTATTCACATTATTACAAATAATTATAAAAGATTTCAGTATCAATAAATAGTTAATATTATAAATCTTATTTTAATATGATGATTGTTTTGTAAATATCATATATTCAAAATCTAGCAGCAAAAAATATTGTTATTAAATGGAAAAATGCTTTTGATTCTTTCTGTTCAATTTCATTTACAGGAAATAATTCATATTATTTTAGAACAAAAAGTTTCAAATTTTAAAAAACAAACTTTTTAAATATTTAAAATTATAAAATATACTTAGTTATGTGAGATCCCAGGCTTTAGTCCTTTTTAAAAAAAGTATTTTTATAATTTAGTCAAAATAAATTTTAACAAAAAAGAAAATTTTAGAAAAAGAGAAAGGAAATAACAAAGATAACATTTCCTTTCTAACACAACTCCTTCTGGAGATAGTTACTTGATGTAGGAAGTAGTGGAGAAAAATTCAGATTGGTTGTTAACAACCTCTGATCTAACAACTCCATCTGATATTGCCATTTTTGGACATGTTCTGATTCAAGAAACAGACTCAAAGATATAAAAGGACCACCAAAAGGTCAACTAAGTCAACTAGTTATGCCCCAAGGAGACATATGATCTTTCCTATTTACAATGTCCAGTTCAGTGGTCATTCTTCAGTCTAGTTCAGCCAACTGGTCCTTGTTCAATCCTATCGCTCCTCAACCATTTCAACCATTACGAAAGTTGTCCTTTGACCCAGTAACTGCCACCCAGAAGGAAATAGAAGACTGATAGAAATGGAGAATAAATAGAGAACTTTTGATTCAAGAGAAATAGTTGTCATTGAAGATATTTATCCATGCACAACCCAATGCAAACTCTCTCTCTCACAAACAGTAGTATTTAGTTGTTACGATAGCTTTGAAGTAGAAATCAATAAACGTGTCATTGATAAGTATAGCCATTTTATTGTCAGGTGTCTTTATGTAAAGTAGAATTTATTTTAGTTTGTATAAGCATAGAAAAATATGTGCTTGTCAATAAACATAGTTTGTTATAGTATAATTTTGTCATTGAGTGCATTTTATTCTGGACCTCCTTGTCTCTCATCTTCCCTCCTCTATCCGCCCACATTCAGTCCACTTGCATTCAGAAACGCATGGGAAAAATTTCAAAGGTTTTTGTGTTTTCAAATAAAAACATGGTGGTGCTTTTAGAGAATAAAAAGTATAATAAGGGGTGTTTCTCAGATTTCACAATTATATAAATTTTTAACTATGGTGTTAGTGAATTTATTAAAATCATAATTATCATAAATTAATAAATTTTAAATAGTAGTAGTAGTAGTAGTAGTAGTAGTATTTTATTGATACAGCTTTTGCTTTTACAAAGTTGAGTAAATACAAAACTGAAAATTTACAGTAAATTTAAAGATTGTACAAAAAAAGTTTGATTTTAAATCTTTGTGAAATATAAAATTTATTTTCTGACAAAAATCATATGAAGTAAACAGATGATTCTTCATATTTTCCATTCTCAGACCACAAGAACACTCAATTTTATCTACTGGATTAATTCTTTTTCATTCAAAAGAAAGTACTGCCTGCTGCTGCCTGGCTCAATCTGATTTGAGATGAATTGGAAATAGAGTAGAAACGAAATTTTAAACAATGTCAGAGTGAAGAAGGTAAAGAGTAATAAAAGTAAAAAGTTTAGAAACAAGGTTCTGGACAGAAAGTAATTAAAGAAAAGATGTTAGAGAAAGATAAAAATCTTAAGGGAATGAAACAAACTTTGGCTACTCTAGAGAAAGCTCAGAAACAACCTATAAATAATTCAAAGGTGGGAGTTACATAAATACATATTATTTAGCAACTGACTCTCATCCTCATAGGAAATATAAGGAAGAGAGAAGAATACCTGTTAGAGAACAAAATGTCATAACAGTGGAAAATAAGGAAGGTCTAGAGCTTGAGAAGCTATGAGACCCAGAAAAAGTTGAGGAATCAGAAATGTTAAGGAAAAAAAAAAAGGAAAAACAGAAAACAAATCAATTTCAAGAGCTCATGAAAAGATGATTTGTGAGAGAACAGCAAATGGTAACATAGAGTCAAGTTACACTAAACAAAAGCCTAACCCCAGAAATCTCACAATTGTAATCCCATACATATGTAGTGAGACTTAATGTCAATCATTTTAGCTATCCTATATATAACACTTTTAATAAGAGAATGCAGTCTCAGCAATTTGAAAAGAGAAAATTTAAGTATTATAGCTAAACCAAATATTATTGGTTATCACTTACTATCAATTTCACAATCAGTTCCTAGTTGAGGTAAAAGATTTTTTTCTAAGTTATATTCAGGAAGCAATTGTGGAAACAAGGAAATTGTTGATACAATTATGATAACAGTAAATAACTCCAAAAACTTCCTACATGAGAAATGGGATAGAAATTATTATCTACTATAATATAGTACTAGATAAGTCATAAAGAGAGAGAGAGAGAGAGAGAGAGAGTATAATTAAGAAAAAATTTTTGTATAACCATCAAATAATATCAAAGAAAAAAAGAGAAAAAAATTTGTTGGTTCTGTTGTGTGTATTGATAATATCCAATGTGTAAGTTGTAATATCTTGTGTTTGCCATATCATTGAGGCAGAGTGTTAGCAAAGCCTTTGCTATGTAGCTTACAGAATTGTGTTCATACTCAAAATCTGTTTGATTGATTTTGATTAAATTTTGTCATTTTCTATTAATTGCAATGAGAAATCCAAAAATATATTGAGGGTCCATTTAAATGTAAAAAAAATAGAGAGTCCATGACTTCATTTTCAATATACAGAGGTATTAAAGTGACAATGTCTGTGCTCTGATGCCACATAGGAGATTTTTTTACTCCTATGCCTAAATTCTGTTAGGCCTAGGGCAGGCATGGCCAACATATGGCCCGCAGGCTGGATGTGGCCTGTGTAGTGTATTTATGTGGCCCATGATTAATATTTCAATATTAGCTACTGAAGTCAGAATAGATTGGTGAAAAGTTCTAACGCCTAAAGAAAGATAAAAATCAACAACTCACTGTCTGGTTAGAGTTAACCCTCCATTACAAATCTCTTAAGTACAGCATAGAACATTGATAAAGCATGATAATGTGAAAAATGTATCTGTAATCTTTATGTAAAATTTAGTCTCTACGGGTTGACACCACAATGAGATCTTGCACCACCCCAAAATCTTCATAGGGCAGCCTCTGGTTTGGCCCGTGAAAAAAGTTTTCTTTTCAATTCGGCCCAGGGGCAAAATTATTACTTATTTTGCAAANACGTTGAAGATCAAAGTAAGATATTTTTATTTAATAATTGAAATTCATTTATTAAAATGATAATAAAACAAAGTTTTAATATATATTTAATTTCTGTGTCTTGAATTATTTATATTGTTATATACTTTTAAAAAAAATAATGTATATTGATGATATTTCTTTAAAAGATTATTTTAGAGGAAGACAAATGCATTATTTAATTATTTTAAAATTAAAATATTGCATTTATATATAAAGGGAAAAAGTTTAAATTATACTCAAATTGATAAATATTAAATAAATATTTTTAATAAAAGTTTCTGTATTAGATCCATTCAAGTATTACATCGGCAAAATGTCACTTTTTTGATCCTCCCTCTCCATCATCACTAGTCATCAGAAACCAATATACCAACCTTCAAAAGTTAAAACTATTTGCAAATACACAAAAATTATTTTCAGACATTTTTTGACAACTGGGAAGAAAGATAAACACCCTCCTTCTCCCATCGTCAGCAATTGTCGGATACAGAAAAATCCCCCTCATAAACTACTGACATAATACTTGAATGGGTCGTTATTCATATATAGTATAACTTTATATAAAAATGTGGTTATTACATTATCAGTTATATAAATTTTCATTAATGTTGTGGTTTGATTAACAAATTGAAAACTTTAAAAAATAAATGTGATTCTGTTACTATTAATGGATTTGAATGATCATTTTATAGTTTTTATGCTTTTTAATATCACTTTTCAATATGTAAAGAGAAAACAATGTTGATATTTCAAACTTGTTATATAAATTTTCATTAAGTATGTGGTTTGATTAACAAATTGAAAACTTTAAAAAATAAATGTGATTCTGTTACTATTAATTGATTTTAACATGTATATATAATTTTTCTGTTTCTATATGATTTTATATTAGTTTTCATGACAATCTGAGTTACCAATGAAGTTATATTAATACTTGCACAGTGCAGAAGACATAATCTGCAGGAAGAATGTTTTTGATTACATTGTTCTGAAAAGAACAATGTAATCAAATTTACATTGTTCTGAAAAGAACAATGTAAATACAGTCGATCCCCCCCATANATTCAATTATAGTATTAATATTTAATATAGTTTATAATACTTTGCATTTTATCACTAATTAAAATACTTCAAAACTTTGGAATGTGTTTACTTTTTAAAGTTATACAACATTGAAAATCTCTCAAAAATACTAAATTATTATTTATTTACAATTTCTTGATGTAGCTAAAGTATAAGCTGAAAGCGCTTGAAATATGTAGATATTAAAATAATGTTTTAGCTTACTTTCTATAAATTGTAATATAATTATGAATTATGCAAAACTGTCATATAGTTTGAATGTAATTGTAATTTTTACAGGGAATATACGTAATTTAGCAATGGAGAAAGTGGCTAGTACAGTAATGTTCCCATGTAAATATTCTGTATCTGGCTGTACAGTACAGTTGCTTCATACAGATAAACCAGAACATGAAGATGCTTGTGAATTCAGGTTTGTGTTTATAAATTTTGGATATACAAATTGAACCTCCATAATCTGGCAACTTTGGGATCTGGCTTTTGCTGGATTATGGAAATTCATCTTCAAGACCCCCTAAGAAAATCACTTACCTAACAATATGCTTACTCTTTATATATAATGCAGTGTTATCAAATGTAGAATCAAGCTTAAAACAAGAAGTAATACTACCATTAATGTTCCAGACAAGGTTTTTATTGTTTTATGTAATTTAAAGCCTAAAATCAAAAATAATACTTGTAGTACCTGTAGCTCAGATAAAATGGTCAGTAGTTTATCCAGGATTAGCAGTGTCTTCAAGGTATGTACAGTCGACCCCCCTATAATTACGGTCCCTATAATTACGATTCCTATAAAACTACGAAAAAATATACGTATTTTGGAAATGTTGAGTCGGATTAGTGTAGAATCGATTAATTTTATGGAAGAAAACCTTTCAATCAGCCGTAGTCCGTAAACTTGGCACATGTCGGGCTGTGATTGGAACGACTTGTAAGAAATCGGATTCCTAATAAATTGGAACGTATCTATATCTTATAGGGGGGTTGACTGTATACAATTCAGGCAAAAGAGGTGCAGTAAGTGGATTTCTGTGTTAGAATGAGTAATGGCAGTGTTATTAGTGATCTTCATCCACTGTTGCAATGTAGCTTGCTTCTAGTACCTTGCTTTTTATTTTTATTTTGGCTTTGAATCAAATAAATAGACAAAACAGATCTGAACTAGTGGTAGCAGCTTTCCATATTATAAAAGTTTATAAAACATATAGTATATATGTTTTATAAACTTTATAAATATAAATATAGGATTTGAATGATCATTTTATAGTTTTTATGCTTTTTAATATCACTTTTCAATATGTAAAGAGAAAACAATGTTGATATTTCAAACTTGTTATATAAATTTTCATTAAGTATGTGGTTTGATTAACAAATTGAAAACTTTAAAAAATAAATGTGATTCTGTTACTATTAATTGATTTTAACATGTATATATAATTTTTCTGTTTCTATATGATTTTATATTAGTTTTCATGACAATCTGAGTTACCAATGAAGTTATATTAATACTTGCACAGTGCAGAAGACATAATCTGCAGGAAGAATGTTTTTGATTACATTGTTCTGAAAAGAACAATGTAATCAAATTTACATTGTTCTGAAAAGAACAATGTAAATACAGTCGATCCCCCCCATAACACTGTTGATTATTCCATTTTATATGAATTCCATGTTGTACGAGTCACTTAGGTTTTACAAATACGTGAGCCGTTTACAGCCTGGCACACATATTTGTAAAATCTAAGTGACTCGTACAACATGGAATTCATGTAAAACTGAATTATCAACAGTGTTATAGGGGGGTCGACTGTATAAGAAGCAATTATTTATTGTGACATTTTCACAATGCTGGGCTTAAATTTTTAATCATATTTTTAATTAATTTAATTTAAAATATAAGCTCTCTACCTCAAATTAGTAGTGTCTTGCCCCTGTTTGTCACACTTTTCCTGTTAGCAATTGAGTCATGCTGGTCATCTAACTCCTTTCAAAAGAAAATTTTTGAATTGAAATAATGCGAGTTCTGGTTTGGACCAAAAGTTCGTATATATTAATAGTTAAATGGGACTTCCTGCTCTTAAGCTTTCCATATCTGGTCTCAGCTTTCATTTATCTAATTCTGTTCTTGATATTAAGGACAGACAGTCAGACGACAGTGAGAATTTATATGTCTGCAATTATTTCAAATTGCAGGCCAAAAAACAAACAAATGAAAAAAGCAAACAACTTTTGTTGAAAACATTTTTTCATTTTATTTCCATTTTTACAAATATTATAAATTATAAGTTATAATCTGGAAATTGTTTGGCTTTAATATATAAGATTTTGGGATAATTGTTAGGCAAACCAGCATCAAAACAAAAACAAACTTTCATGATATTCAATTAAACCGTTGCATTTAAAAATGTAAAAGTAAATTTAATTTAAATTTGTTTGTAATTTTTTTTTTACATTAAGTAAGATGTCATCAAAACAATTATGATTGTTGTTTACAAAACCAAGATGACTTTCAACTAACCTTGAAGATATTTACCAAATTCAAAATAAATAACATGGTTTCCTTTCCCCGTGACAGCCAAACAAGTATTGTTTACATTTTTGTCTCAGATGTTTTGTTTTTAGGATACTCTGATGTTTCAACTTAAATGATTCATCCTGTATATTAAAATAAACAAAACAATAAAAAAATTGAATATGCTTCAATACATATAGTAACAATGCATTTGGAAATTATCAAAGAAAATACAATAAATAAAATTATTTTTGCTACATATGCATACAAAGACACATTTAAACAACTACTGTATATATTTAAATATGTCTTTGTAGGTGTATGTTTATATTTTGGATAAGAAAATCATGTAGAAGTAATACTGAGAAAGTCATTTTATTCTTTAATGCTTATAATTAAGATTTTTAATATAAGATAAAAGTAACTATATTTTTCTATAGAAAAAATGTTTTATTTAAAAAATTTTTTATTTATTGCAATACAAGACAGAATTTCATAACAACTGTTAACATTCAAAATTTTAAAAAGATTTAAAAATAGTATCTCCAATATTTCAGTTATAATTTCATAATTAAAGTAATTGTAAAAAATGTTCAAAAAATCAAAACTGGGTAAAAAATTTAATATTCAGTTAATAATGGAATAAGTATAATGAAATTTAAATGTATGAATAACATAACTTAGAATAAAATCATTTTGTACTTATTTTATAAATTGTTTTAGTATGTTTAAGAATAGAAATATGAGAACCTGGAGTTGAAGGGAGAGATTTTAGTAAATTTGTTAAATTGATATTTTAAATATTATTTCAAATTAATTTAATAGAAAATAATTTATCTTTGTGAAAGGAAGCACTTCCTTTGTGTGTGGAGAGAAACAACTTAGTTCCTCCCAAAATGATAGTTGAGTATGATATCTCATTCAACTATCGGCCAAAAGCCCGCCTGACTTCCTCCTGTCAGAAGCATAGTATGAGGTTTGAGCAACCTTACTGGATGTCAATTCCATATAGAAGGGCAAAGGTACCTTTAACCTTGCTTTTGTATACATTAGTTATTCTCTAGCCTTGCTATAATCCTCATTCTCATTTGGCACCCTTGCCAAGTGCCAGTGTCTTCAGTCAACAGACTCCCAGTTCTCAATCTCCAGATGCTTTACACATTCTCAACTCCATCACTTCAGACATATGTTAACGTCAGGTAACAATGATCATATCTTGTAAACTATCTGAAGTTAGATTATATTTTGTGTTTAGGTTTGAAATCCTCTTTGATTGTATTGAGTAATGACTTACTTGTTTGGTCTCATTTATATCTAAGATGCTTGTCATTTATAGGCTTTAGTAATAGTTATGTTTAAATAAATACATTTCATTATATTCTAAATGTTGTTAAATGACTTATTGCCTAACTATATCGTCGACCTCATGTAACTCATTGAGCAAACCCTCCTAAGTTTCTGGTAAAGAGTCATTAAAATCTTCATCCACTTGGAACATAAGGCAAAATTTAACATGTCTTAATTTGCATAAATAACTAAATGGTTTCAGGCTGATGAGAAAGAAAGACCTTAATGATCTTTCCTAAACTATAATAATAATACTTTACCATCCTGATAGTGAGCAGGTATAGGCCAGAACAGACCCCAATCTCACATTTGGTGTCATCGAAGTGGGATCAAAAATCCTCATTTTCACAGAAATGTGTTGATTAAATTATCTAACAGAAAACTGTTTTTGTAAAAAAAATAATAATAATAAAATTATTTTAAATATAAATGCTTCTAATATAAAAAGTTATAGAAATTAAAATTTCTTTATGAAATTTATTCCTTTATCTGTTGGTATACTAATGTAAAGCTACTACATATTTTATTATCAAAAGTGAATACATTTTCAAAAAGTTTTTGAACAAAAAATAACATTTTAAAATTATCATTATCATTTGTAATGATAATTCAGTTTTAAAACTTGCTTTTAATAATGAAATTTTAAATGAGATTGTTATTATTTATTTTGAAACAGTTTTAAAAACATAAATCTCATCTTCATATATTTTTTAACATTCTAAATACTTTGAAACTAATAATTAAATGAATTGTTTAATCCAAAAGCCACTGCTATTTTTATGTTTTCAAAAAATATATATTTTATATGAAATGTTTTCAGCTTAATGTAAGCCATATTATTTCCAACATTGAATATACAAATGGAATGATATAGAATAAAATGTTCCAAATTTTAAATTGTAAAAAATATTCCATTTTGTTTGTATTCAGTGCAAATAATGATCTATATTAGGTTGAAAATAATTCATATTTAATATACTTTTTTGGTAACCTGAAAATAGCAGTACTTTTTTGATTCATTAATTATTATGGTGCCAAGTATAATTATATTTACAGATAAATGAATTACTTCATACAGAAAGGATGCTTTCTATTCAACTATATCAATTATAAATATTTTATATAAAGCAAACAATGCATATATATTTAGTGGAATACCAAGACTAAAATAAGATTAAATATATATGGATTGGAATAGAACTAAGAATGAATTAATATTTAGTTAATGTACTAGAATGAATATTAATGAGAATTTTATATATTGTGAAAAATCCATTTTTCAATGTTTTATGAATATGTTCTAAATTATATTCTAAAATAATTTTGTATATATGCTAACTTATTTCTAATTTTTTTGTAGGCCATATTCATGTCCATGTCCTGGAGCATCCTGCAAATGGCAAGGCTCTCTGGAACAAGTCATGCCTCATCTGTTACACTCTCATAAATCAATTACAACATTGCAAGGTAGGCATTACATCTTAGTGATATTACTATAGTTTTATTTCTAATACTGCTTGTATGTTAATTCTTTATTTCTTTAAAACTAACAGTTACTCTATAGATATGTACTATATTATATTTAACATTAAAATTTAAACAAAGGAATCATGAATGTAATTAAAAAATATTGTCTCACTTTTCTTCTGAAGAATCAGAACTAATCAAATAGAAGTCTGTCTGAAGTAATATTCCTGAGTTATAATCCAAATCATTCAAAGAATATATATTTGTAAAGTATGTTCAGTAATATTTCCATATATCTTGTAGAAGATTTGGAGATATTACAGAATCAGAAAATTACACAGCTTTATAAATCACATGAAAGATATTGTGAAATATTGTGAATGAAATGTGAAATAACAGAACATAAAATCAAAATTTTATTGCATATAATAATTTTACAAAAATATATGAAATCCTTTAAAAACAAGCATTGTACTTGTAAAACATTGATCCAAGGATATGTTCTTTAATCTTCAAAATGTCTCAGAATACAAAAATAGCTATATATAAATAATTTGTGCAAAATCTTGATATAATAATAGCATGCTAACTATATACAAATTAAATAAAATAACTTTTTAAATTAAATTCTAGTCTTGGTCTTCTGCAATACTAACAAAAACCTACGTATTACACCAAAGCATAAAATCACTTTTTAGTTAAATAATTAAGATGATATAACATCTTGAATTATCTATTTTATGTGTATTTTAGTTAACAAAACATTGCATTTATATAATTTGAAGCTTATATATTTCCTTGTTAATCTTTACTGTAACAAGTTAATAAAAATATGTATTATTTATATTAAGCAATGTATCCAAAATTTATTATGAATGATAGTATAACTTTTATGTATACTGAGAAATTAAACTAATAAATTTTTTAATGCTATTTAAATGGTCTTGTGGGTCTTTTCACATTCCAATACAATTTTTTTTTTTTTTTCAACTAAGACAAATTTTTATACAGTGGAACCTGATACAATGAACAGGTAAGGGATAACTAGGTTTAGTGTTTTTGTATCCGAAGTTCATTATAACCATGTATCAAAAGAATGATTAAAATGCCTTGAAAGTTGCAATAATTCATTCAATATTCAACAGAACTGCATTTATGAAACTCTTTTATTGTCCATTATGACTAACTAATTTTGTACAACTTCAAAAAAAATCTCTAATTGACTTTTGTTTGTACTTGTTAATGAGATTTTCATTTAGCACTTTCTCCAATTATCAAACATTGTTTGAGAATATATCTGCATCTGATTCTTCTTGAAATTTGGTAAATCCCATATTCGTATTATTTCCAGTGCCTTCTTGACCTTTTTAGTGACCTTCTGAATAGGAACAATTGCCTTGCATTCATTGCTTTCTTTTTCTTTTTCCTCTTCATCTTTCTCCATTTTTTCTTCTGTGGCAATCACAGATTGCAAAATTTTTTCATCTGTAAGGGCTCCTTCTGTAGCAAGATAATTGTCAAAACTGTGAATGTGACTGAATACAAAAGGGTAAAGAATTCTAGGTTAATGAGGAGTGTGAGTCATTGGCTACATTAATGTCAGTAACTAATATAGTATGGTACTTTCTAGTAAATAACAAATATTTTCTAGGAAAAGGAACAGCACATGGTTTACCAGGTAAACTCCAAAAGTTGGAGTTCACTGTGATTGAGGTCACTCTAACAGAGGTTCATAATAATTGGTTCAATGTAACAGAGTTTCCATTATAACTGTGTTCACTATATCTGATGAAAAATGCATTAAAGACATAGCAGATTTGCCGGGATTAGACTGTTCAGTTCAATAAAACCAGCGTTACATTATATCTGAGTTCATTGTACGAGAGTTCTACTGTAAAAATTTATGTTTTGATTAATATTAAAAAATATAAACAATTTATCAAAGGATATTTTAATTCAAACTTGGATAGTTCAAAATCCCATTAGTTTGTAACTACTTTTATCCCAGCTGAGGATATAGAAATTTACATGTTAAGAAATTAGTTCAAAATGTGACTATTTTGAAATTTGAAGTGAAAATTCTGTTTGAACTGTGATATGCTTATGTTAACTCATTCATTAGATTGAAGTGTCTCCATATTATAAGAGAACAATAGACCAAGAATAACTCTAATATGGACAATATGGCTTTGCTTTTACAGTAACACATTTTCGGGTGTCATCTTACTCATGGAATACATTTTTTCTCTTATCTCATAAAATATTGCTAGGTAAGATTGGGCTACAAGTAGCAGATTCAGATATTTGTAGGTCTAAGGTACTAGATTTGAGCAACTTACTACTATTTGAGAAACTTTAAAAATAATTTGGGCTACATTTTGAGGAATCCTGCTTTACTTTTTATAAAACCTCTCTGGTAACGTAAGATTCTTGTCAGACATCTGCTGTTTACCTGCAGTTTATTTATATTATTATTATTATTATTGTTAATTAATGAAAATAATGTTCTGTATACATAACGCTATTCCATTTGCTTAATAAAGTACATCAGTCACATGACTTTTAGCGTATTATACAGAAAAATGTGAATCTTGGATAATTGGAAACCCAATAATTTGAAGTTGTGATTATTTTGTCCCTTGAGTTTCAAATTAATGAAGATTTTCTGTATTTTGTATTTTCTTTTTCTTTTATTCATAAGTTAAAGTCTAAGATAATGTTTTCAATCAAGTTGGCATCATCTATGTCTTCTGTTTAGTTGGCAACTTTGTTTAGAATCCTACAATATAATTTACACTTCAATCAGGACATACATTGGGGAAAATGTTTTAAGACACGTTTGATAGTTTTTCAATACTAATATATATGATTATCTGCTTATTATACAATTACATTTTAGCAATAAAATGTGTAATAAAGTTAGGAATTTATTAATAACGATTTAAATTTTTAAAAATTTGGAAAAAATATTCAGATTAAGGTGACTAATCTGATGATTAACCATTATTTTAATGTTTTAATAGAAACTTTTAACAGTTTTTTACTATAAATTATTTTTATATTTTTAATTTGGGTACAATAAAATAAAAAATTAATAAATTATGATATTTTCTATTGATTATTGAATTTTTTTTTTATATTTACTTTTATTATTTGATACTGAAGTGTTTGATGATATGGGATATACATGTGGAAACTTATTTTTATTAAATACTGTAATCAAATTCAAATAAAATAAATGATCCAAAATTTCTTAATACATGTTACATTTAAAGTTAGAACAAATAGATTATTAAGAAATCTTTATATGTTTATATTTAAACAGAAAAATTCTCCAAACATTTCAAGGAGCTAAAATAAGTGATATCTATTTCTGTTTCATTTCAAAAGCTTTTTAAAAACAAATAATTGCTGGTATTTCCTGTTTTTAATTCTTCTTATCTACTAATGAAGTGCATATTTTTAGGTTAAGAAACAAGAAACTTTGAGGTAAATTTTGGTGGAGATGGGATAGTGACGTGTAGAGTTCCCTCAGTAGGTTCTAGATTTAATATTTCAATATTTTTAATAAAGATTTTCTTTTGTATGTAAAAATCTCTTTATACAAGTAAAATGATTGATTCTCATCTGCTGATACCAGCCAGCAGTGCAGACTGTTTGATTCAATATTCTGAGTTGTTGGCTGTGGCAAATTTTTCAACGTCTGGGTTTCTTTTTAGGCTTGTCACTAATTTTTCTATTGCAAATCCTTCCAGCTTATCTAGCACATTTATGATGATTTCCCACTGTCTCTTTTGCTAAATTTTTTCCTAGACTTATTATTCCACTATATAAAAAAAAAAAAGAATGAATTGCATACATTTCCATTTGATGAGCTTCATTTTTATTGGCATGAGATATGAAAAAATCTACAACTTTCTTGTCAAGTTCAGGGTTTATAGTTTAAATTAAGTTTGGATTTTATTTCCCCAAGATCAAATGCTGATAATCATCAAAACATTCTTAGAAATTATTTTTTGAGCTCAATAATATAAACTTAATATTTCAGCAAGATAGATGGTGCACATTCAACTGTGGAATGGTTAAGAGAGAAGAGCATTAAAACATTGAAATGAATGACAAGCATTTACTCCTAATCTCAACCCATTAGAGAATCTTTTGGATAATTTTGCAGATATAGTGTAAAGTGCTGAAAAGCAGTATAATAGTGTCAAGGAACTCAAAACAGCCTTAATCTCTGCTTGGAATAGTATTTCCTTGAACACTCTTATCCTAACAAACTCTGTCCTTGCATTTAATACATATAATTGAATGTGTAAGGAAAGCATTGTGATTATTAAACAATGCAGTTTTTATTTTATTTGTAACAACTATAATATATTAATTTAACTTTTAGCCAGTGCATTATTACAGAAGAAAATTTAAACTCATTACTTTTTCATAAATACTGTATATTAATTAATAACAAACAGTGAAACTTATTAAAATATATTTATATTTGCATGCTTTGTTTAGTTATCCAGTTATAACTTTCCTGAAACATTTTATTGAGAGAATCATGTAGATCATAAAGATATTTTATCTTGCTCTTCCTATACTGTAATTGTAAATTGTTTAACAAATTTCAATTTAAAGTTATGATCAATTGTAGTTGTAAAGATCTTTTATGTACACTGTAGTCTGTATGTAAACATCTATGCCTTATATAAAGGATATTTTTTGAACAAATGGGCTGTAATGAATTCACCATTATTGAAAAGTGGTTAGAAACAATTTTGAAATCAGAAATTGTTGTTTTCTTACATAATATCTATTGAACAATTCTTTTCAATTATTAATATTTTCTTACTAAACATTTTAATTTATACTTATAATAAATTTTATTTTCAGGAATTGAGAAAGCTATGTGGTATCCCCATCTTATTTCTTTCTACATGCTCTTCTGAATCAAATGTTTAAGAATCTTTAGCTCCTTAAACTTGAAGCCTAAAATTTTTATCTGAAAGTGTTTATTTTTTCTGTTTATACTTTCTTATAACACAGGGAATAAGGCTCTCTCTCTAATTCTGCTTAATATTAATCTTTACAATTAGTTTTTTGTTTTCTTTTATCATTGTAAGATTAAAAAAATATATGTTTTGCTTTCACTTTACTGGTTACAAAATCTTTTGGTTATGTCAATCACATGAAAAATTGAAATATATTAAAATATATTGGAATGTGTGAAAACTTGTTCATCTTTGTGAAAATGTTTTTACAAATTATGATGAATAAGTCACTAAGAATCTGAATTCAGAGAGGCAGAAAGAATTATTCAGATTAGGGAAAGTGATTGAGATAAGAATATATAATATTTTTGTATCCATTTATTCTATACAGTGAGTATATTATGATGATTAACAAGAATTGGGAATATTGGAACTATAACATAATAGCCAGGTGATATCTATTTTCTTAGTAGATATTAGAGCAAACTTAAGTTTATTCACATATATAACTTTGTAGCAAATAATTTTAAAATAGAAACAGAAAAGTTAAAAAGTTTATTTTCTTCCCATTGTTATCATTATTATTATTTTCTGTTTACATGAATAGAAACTTTCACTTGAAATATCGTTTTTAGCAACAATTAAAGTAAATAGAAAATATCTTATGATATTAAAGTCATTCCTCTATACTCTCTGCAATTCACACTGTTGTTATCAATATATTTTAAAGAAAAAAATTAAAATAAAAGTTGAGTCTGAAATAATATTTGCAGCAAATAATACATGGTTCAACATTTCTCTGTTTATCAAAATTAAAATTGATCATAACTACTGTAAACGGAGTTAAGTTAGCTTACATATTTCTGTACAATTTATTATAATTTTGCTAATAGTGTATGAAATAATATATTTTAATTCTGTTCAGTTTTATGGAATGATCCTTGAAGTATTTGACCTTCTGTTAGGTATATTATAATAAAAGGTTAAAAAAATGCTTGATGGATAGAAACAGTCTCTGAAAAAAGTAGGGATTCATTCTCAGGTAATTGTTACTTTATTATACTGATTTATTGACTACATTTTTAAAATTTATAATTTAATTAATTTTTTAATTAGATTTCTAACTACAAAGGAAATATATAAAAATCTCAGTGGTCAACATCATCAGCATCTATATCATCAGCAATTATAAAAGATTTGCACTAGGTAATCAGAAATAGTTAATTTCCCTAATTATATTTTTAAAAAATATGATAAATATTTTTTAAAAATGCAAATTATATATTTCTGCATGTATTTGTGTTGTAAGTCAATGTAAGAAAGCCAAGAAGAAATAAGAAAATAAATTAATTCAGTTTTCAAATTGTTTAAAATACGAGTTAGTAATTTTTGCACTCTACAAATAATTATTTGGAATATATATCAAATTAAATAACATTACTATAAAATTTTTTCCTAGGTCATTTGGGAAAGTTTCAAAATCTCATGCCCTAAAATTATCGGAAAAGTGGCTGTTTATTGCTCATGGATTTGAAGAAAACTGACAGGTGCCCTAGTATTACAGTTGTATTGATGGGATACATGTTATGATGGAATATCCTGCTGTAACAGTCATCATTAATTTGAATTATAAAAGCAGTTTTAATAAAATATTTTTGAAATATTAAACATTGATCTAAGTTAATAATTGTTGATTTTGGACATTATGGAAATGAAAATAGTGATGGGAATTTTACAAAATTTAAATTTGCTTAACTGTTGTACCAGGATAAGTTTTATTTGTCACCTGATGATATACAACTCTTGTCAATTTTTTCATTTTTATTGGAAATGAATAAAGGTTTTCCATTGAGAAAATATTTAATGATGCTTTCTCTAGAAGATTCCAGTTTTCTTAGTATCAGAGAATTTTTAATTATCTTTGTACAAGTCATACCAGAATGCATTTAAACTTATACACATTCCTCATCAATAACAGATACCTGTAAGGAGTTAAAATGAATAAAATTCATACCAGACTACTTACAGTGAATTTTTCTTTAATTTGTAGTGTCATATTTAGAACTTTTGCTAACCACTTTAATTTATAGAAGATATTTAATAAAATTTATTTTTATAATAATTATGATTTTTGTTGTGTTATTTAACGTTTTTTTAGTAACTGAAAGTTTCATATATAAACTAAGACCTAGTAATTGGAAAAATTCAGATGCGATTTTTTTGGAATTGTGGCATATTAATAATTTTAAGATCTGTTTGATTTATCATATTAAATAGGGTGAGGCATTTAACCTGAAAAAGTGAAATATCTCCAAAACAAAGCATTGCAGAGGAAAATGTTTAAAATAGAATATGTTTGTTTTGAAGGAAGAAGGGTAACAAAGTTTATTTTTTATTTTGAGCATGTTTTCAAGGTCCTATCATGATCAACTTATTTTCATTTGAAAATCTATTTTTTGTTCATCAATCTTGAACACATTGAAAAATGTGTTGAGAATAAACTAAAGGTCATCATTTTGATCACTTGCTAGGTTAATGTACTCATTAATATCAAATTTTTATGTATTACTAATAAAAATAGTAATTTCTACTTTGGAAAGAGAAATGTTGTTAAAAGTAAGTGATAAACAGAAAAATCTTTCAAGGAAAAGTTATTTTGTGTATATTCAGCTGCTGCTATAAAACGTATTGATTTTTGTTTGAAAATAACAAGTTAACCTTGATATGACTTTGAAAACATACTCAAAATAAATAAACAAACCTGTTACACTTCTGTCTTTAAAACAAACACATCCAATTTTAAACATTTTTTTTCTGCAATACTTTGTTTTGGAGATATTTCACTTTTTCAGGTTAAATGCCTCACCCTGTATATGTACAAAAGAAGAATATGAGAATTAAGATATAAATTAACATATTGTTTTTGCTTTGAAGCAGTTGTTAAGAGGTAAAACGGTATTTTATATAATATATATATATAATTGGTGTCCCTAAATGTAGGGATGTGTTCCTGTCACCAAAACATTACAAAAAGTTTGTATGAACACGGGTCCGAAAATCTTTGTTAGGGAGTTATAAGGTTTATTGCTAATGGTACATATGAGGCATTTAATAACATAGATTTACAAAAATTGTTCAAGTGACCTCTTCCTGCTTCGGTGCATCCACTGAGCCTGTGTTTCATGCTTTGCCATACTCTATTGAAAATTCCTGGAGTGTTTCGAATTTGGTCAAAGCCATTTTGGATATGCTCCCTCGGAACATCAACATTAGGTACAGTGTTATGAAAGTTTCTTCTGAATAACACAAAACAGAAAAAAAGACAATCAGACAAAACAAAACAAATGCCATGACCAATTGTAAAGAAGAAAGTGCATAAAAATGCAAGTTTACATAAGTGATTTACATAATCAGAAGTTACTATAGAGAATTTCTTTCATAACTCCCTAACAAAGGATTTTTGGACTCATGTTCATATGAACCTTTTTGTAATGTTTTGGTGTCAGAAACAATCCCTACATTTATGTACACAAATTTAAATATANTTATTACTTTTTCACTTTATTAAAGCACCACAGCATTTATATCATATATATTTATTTACACACACACAGTAAATAAGTGTATAAATTTGTTAAGCAGAAAACATTTTTTTTATAAGAGATATTTTACGTTATTTATTAAATTTAAATGATAAATTCTATCCAAATTTATTTTTAAAAATATATCCATTAAACTTACTTTAGCTGTCTCATGGTCTACTGGAAGACTGGAATAGAGTTCACATACTGGAAAAAAGAGTCATAAATGAGTATAAATAAAAGAAAATATTACATTTCATATTTCTATTGTAAAACTTATTTTTCTTAATTATTTCATAAATTAAAACTTTCTTGAGAACTTGGCACCCTAATAATATAAATAATAGCAATGCTTTCTTAAGATACCAAAATTATTTTACTTAGAAAAATTTTCATTCTTTTAAAAGAACAGCTTCAGCACCACTTTTGAATAAGAATACAGTTCATTAACAAGCTATGTCAAATCAATGATTTAAACCTATATTTTATTATGATTTATAATTGATTTATACAGTTTACTCTTAAAAAAGTATAAAATAATCTGATCTAATGTTTTGTCAACATGTGATAACAAAGATTTTTATATCATATGAAAATCTTTATCATCATATCATGACAACAAATCAATGTATTTTCAAATACATTGTTTAGATTAACTTCAAGAAAATTTTTTAAATTGTAAACCAAAATTCTGGTGATTCTGCTGTTCATTGTTGTTAAAGTTATCATTTTTATTTAGACTCTTATATTTGAAATATAATGATTTTGTTTTTGTGTTTTTTAAAGAAAAATATAAATATTAAAATAAAAGCATATTGTTATTACTATATAAATGGAATTTATATAAACTTTAATTGTCTAGACCAGAAATGGCAATATGCAGGCTAGATATGATTCAGCAGACCATTTTTTATGGCTCATGCAGTAATTTAGCTCCACCCTTACAAACATCTGATATACCATAGTTGAAATCAACCAATGACTAGCAAGAAGAATCCACATACAAAGATTTGTTAATTCTTGAGTTATTCAAAAGAATATTTGAGACATGACATAATTTATTTCAATGTGATGAAATTTCAGTTATGTTTGCACATCTGGTAATCTTTGTACATTTATTATTGAGAAATTTGAAAATAGTGGCAAATCTTGCACATTACATTCATGACCTGACTACTTTGCATTATATATATTGATCTGTCCATGCTACAAATGTCAAAATTGTCTTCAAGACAGAAATCAATAATTTCAGTTCGATTTGTTATATAGTTGTACTGTTTGATAAATGAAAACATTAATTTTTGCATTTTTGCCATTAGATAAAACTAGAATAAAATTAATTTACTGTTCAGTTGTGAGGAGATTGGCATAATGAGAATTACAGTTGTTCTTTTAATTTGAATTACTGAATGTTTTTATTAAAAATAACATAAGCTGGTAATAATTTTAAATTATTTTGATTTATGCTTTCTGAGAAAATAAATATTAAATTTTTAGTGTAATGCTTTTTACAACATTTTTTTCTTATTACTATTCATAAGGAAGCTATTTAAAACATACAAAATTCAAAGCTCTGTTTCTCTGATAACATAGATATGAATTTTTGGCCTCGGCTATTATGAAGTTGGCCGCCACTGGTCTAAACTATTATTATTCAAACATTTCTAAAAATATCCTGAAATATACAAATGTAAAAGGGATTAATCATTGTTTAAAAAATTATATTTTCCAAGTACAATAGACCTTCAATTTAATGAACTAATTGGGGAAAGGATGTCCACTACTACTAAGTCCTTTAAACTTTTACAAATATGTTTTAAAAACATGCCAACAACAAACCTAAAATGTGCAAGATATGTTAAAATGTTATAATATATAAGTATGAATAAAATTATTATAAATTACTCAGTGTATATTATCATCTCATGGACTCATTGATCCATCTTTTAGCATTCTCTGTTTGTGAGTAATAAAAGTTCTAAACTTTTTCCTATAGGACAAAAATTGTTTATCCATTAAATCTACAGTCCCTTAAATTGAGGTTTTCCTGTACAGAAAAACTAGGATTGAATTTGTATTTGTAGTATCTTACTAATACAAATTCATCATTCATTAATACAAAATACATTATCATCTCTATTACAGAATGTTAATAAATAATGTATTATTATTATAAGCTGCTGCTATAAAACGTATTGATTTTTGTTTGAAAATAACNGTTTAACCTACTTTGGTATTCTTTAATTAATCGTTGCTTTATTTGTGTATGTTCTGTTAGTTTGGCCTGTTGGAATCCTAAGTACTTGTAGAACTCGCCCTCTTCCATGGATTCAATAACGTCTCCATTTCCAAGTGCAAAATCTTCTTTCTTCAGGATTCCTTTTTCTATGTGTAGTTTTTTGCATTTGTCTAGGCCAAACTCCATTTGTATGTCCTTAGTGTATGAATGTGTGATTTGTAGGAGTTGATGAAGTTGTTTTTGTGTGGATGCATTTATTATTATTATTATTATTATAAATGCATTATTATTATATCAGCTTATTATTATAAGCTGATAGTTATATAATTAATAAGATATTAAATGCTAGATAAAACTTGAAAGAGTAAAAGGAGTCAGGATATTTATTTGGATAAAGCCTTAATATAAAGGATTAAGCCTTTATATTAAGGCTTAATCCAAATAAATATCCTGATTCCTTCAACTTTTTCAAGATTTTTCTAACATTTATATTCATGGAGTTGTCTTTAGTTATAAGATGTATTGTTAGAGATGTATTATCATCAGATTATTTTGAGTAATTTGAAAGAAAGATTGCTGAAATTCAAATAAATGAGATATATTCTCTGAGTATAAGTCTAAATATTTCAATTTGATATTCAAATTCATAATGGTAATAAAAAATAACATCTTTGGAAAGTGAGATTTGTCATACCTGTGAATTAAAAAAAATTGGAATCAGTTTGTTGCTTAAAAATTATAATATTGTTTTTAAAATTAACTTTATTAATTGTATTAAAACTTAAAGAGTAAAATGAATTTTATTTCTTTCAAAAATGTATATCTTAATTTTTATTTAAAATTTATGATTTTTTTATGTAATATAATTTGAATTCTCAAATTTTTCTATCACCTAGGAGAAGATATTGTGTTCTTAGCTACAGATATTAATCTTCCGGGAGCAGTAGACTGGGTAATGATGCAATCATGTTTTGGTCATCACTTCATGTTGGTTTTAGAAAAACAAGAAAAATATGATGGTCATCAGCAATTCTTTGCCATTGTTCAGCTAATTGGCTCTCGAAAGCAAGCAGAAAATTTTATTTATAGGTTAGTTAATTATTTTAAATTTTTTGGAATTAACAAAAACTTCTATTAAATTAAGCTATAGACAAAAGTGGAAAAATTAAATTTTACATTAAAATAACTTCAAAATTTTATAATTATGAAGATTAAATTCTTAATAATTTATATATATATAAATGTAGTTATCACTGATTTTAAAGTAAATGACAAATGAAAGTTCTGAGATTTTTTGATAAATTGAAATTGTTGAATAAATTGAAACATCAAAAGAAGGAAATATTTGCAAGAGATTTTATTGAAACTTCTGTTGAATGGGGAATTAGCACAGAATTCACTATTTGCTTCTGTTTTTTGTTTTGTTTTAGTACTTGACACATTAGTTGCTGTTTTCAAGTCAGAAAATTTTTTTCAGTAATTCTGGTATACAATCCATGAAATTGAAATTATAGTGATATGCAACAGTATGGAAAGCAAAGCACCTTCAGCAACACTTGCTGTGTCTTCCAGTCCAAAGAAAATTTGTCAATTTTTCTGATGAAATCTTAGTATTACATATTATTACTATATTTAAAGTGTGTTGGAGAGGAAAATTCCTCTCACACTTTAAATGTTTCTCAGTAGTATTAGGTAATTCTGTCTTGCACTTTGTGGTTTTTCAATTGACACATGTTTATGTATTAAAAGTAATTTATTCAGTTTTCCATTCTTGTCTTTCAGGACAAAAGCATGGATATTTTTGTGATAGTTTGACTGTAAATTTGCAATTATCTCTTCAGCGTATTCATTGATCATCTGAAACAATTAAAATTAATCATTAATATTATGCAAGCAACATAAAGCAACATTTTTGAAACATCACTAGATGATAATTAATGTGTTTTCAGATTTCTTAAACAATTATTTTTCTGTATATTATAATAAATAAAAGTTTATTTCTAGATACTTCACATGATAGGTTGATTTAAAAAAACAATTTATTTGATGAATATAAGTGGATAAACTGTATATTATTATAAATAGTAAACACAACAAACTCTAAATCCTCCACATATGACCAAAAATTGCAGGTTGCTAATGAAAATCAAAATTAGACAAAGAAAGCAAAAACATGATAAAAATGTAACATTGGAATTGGAAACACTTTTTTATTTCTGATACAATTGGTTAGGTAGGCAACTTCTGAATTCTGAATTTAACACTGCACTGTTTACATTAGAGAAAAATCTTTCCATTTTTCTGGGGTACTGCCAGAGTGAAGAAAAAGTGTCTAATCACTGGAAATACAAATCAGAGAATTCATAAAAATGTATGAAAACAATTAGTATTATTTCCAAAATGAGGATATATGGTAACCTGATATATTGCTGTATCTACAACAAATATTTTTTGCTGTGTTTTCATTTTGTATTTTAAATAAAAGATTACTTATGCATTAGTTATTGTTTTCTTGTCCTTTATTTAACATTATTAAAGTTTTCAATAAGAAAAATTAATAGTTAAGAACAGAAGACATGTTTATTACATTGCATCTATGGACTATGGGATGCATCTTTATGAATTCCTATGAAAGATTAGAACAATTACTTTTGAATGTGGAAACTGAATACATATTATAATTTACAAGAATAGAATTTATAATTTGGTATAATTTGTAGAAATGCAATTCTGAACATATTTGGTCCATAGATTTTCGATATCTTGAGAGAAAAAAATGTTCATTTTAAAAAATTGCTGGGATGAATTTATTTTAACAGAAAAAATTATATTTCTTGAGACTATACATACAAGATGATGAAGGAACCGAAAGAAATTGATTCATCTTGTATAGTCTCAAGAAATATAATTTTTTCTGTTAAGAAAGAAAAATGTTCAATAAATCCAAGAGTTGAATGTTTCAATGCTTGATACCAATCAATAATATATAAAATATCTATATAGTAGAGTCCCACAAACTTGGCTTAATGTGAACCGAGAAGGTGATGAGTTACTGAAAATGATGAGTTCTATAACGTAATGATGATGCTAGTCTAAATAACTGAATTTTGTAAAGGTATTTTGTGAAGAATTTTTGCAAATTTATATATGTAACTTATTAACTACATACTATTAGTGACTATTTCTACTTGTAGTTAAACTTTAATTAAAAAAAGCTATTAGCTATTCAGAGGCTACTTTTGAGTTAATGATATTCTCATCATGATTTTTTGCAGTGGCAACTTGGAAAAACACTTGCATTCTTTGTTAACACATGGAATTGATGCTATTATCAAATGTCACTAATAAATAATAACAACTTGATAGATTGGGTCTTCTGATCTTTAAAGAATATGTTGAATATTTCAACTAATTATCTTAACATAAATATTTTAATGGATATGTACTGTACAGTGATATTGGCTACACTTAAGAATATTTCAGTGGAATTTACCCAATACATCATGTGTTTTTACTCCCTTTTACAGACTGTCCATTTTACAAAGATCATATTTTTATCACATTTCTTGTAACATGACAAATATTGAAAATCTACTACATGAAGATTTTAATCATTTTAAATGCATTTGTAAATCTACCCTTTATAATTCTTATTTTTAATATTTTTGTTTTATTGTTATCATATCCTCCTTTTTTTATGCTTTTAACTCACTTTTTTGTATTTTTATGTATGTATTTGGGCTTTATTGTTAGATGAGGAATAAATCTTACATCATATACATGATACTTCCATTTGTAATTGTGATAAATAAATAAACAAACTTATTTGATCCTAGTGTTAAGCTATAGAGGTAGAAATTAGATGACCTTTTTTAAATAACATAACAAATTTTGCATAATGTTGAATGATGAAGAGTCAAGTTTCTGGGACACTACTGTATAACAAAAATACAAACAGTTTTTATTTTTGAGAAATATTTTAAAATATTAGAGCATTGCATATTAGAGTAGAAAGGAAATTGGTTTGTGTANTCTAAGTATAGCGTTTAACCTACTTTGGTATTCTTTAATTAATCGTTGCTTTATTTGTGTATGTTCTGTTAGTTTGGCCTGTTGGAATCCTAAGTACTTGTAGAACTCGCCCTCTTCCATGGATTCAATAACGTCTCCATTTCCAAGTGCAAAATCTTCTTTCTTCAGGATTCCTTTTTCTATGTGTAGTTTTTTGCATTTGTCTAGGCCAAACTCCATTTGTATGTCCTTAGTGTATGAATGTGTGATTTGTAGGAGTTGATGAAGTTGTTTTTGTGTGGATGCATTTATTATTATTATTATTATTATAAATGCATTATTATTATATCAGCTTATTATTATAAGCTGATAGTTATATAATTAATAAGATATTAAATGCTAGATAAAACTTGAAAGAGTAAAAGGAGTCAGGATATTTATTTGGATAAAGCCTTAATATAAAGGATTAAGCCTTTATATTAAGGCTTAATCCAAATAAATATCCTGATTCCTTCAACTTTTTCAAGATTTTTCTAACATTTATATTCATGGAGTTGTCTTTAGTTATAAGATGTATTGTTAGAGATGTATTATCATCAGATTATTTTGAGTAATTTGAAAGAAAGATTGCTGAAATTCAAATAAATGAGATATATTCTCTGAGTATAAGTCTAAATATTTCAATTTGATATTCAAATTCATAATTGTAATAAAAAATAACATCTTTGGAAAGTGAGATTTGTCATACCTGTGAATTAAAAAAAAGTGGAATCAGTTTGTTGCTTAAAAATTATAATATTGTTTTTAAAATTAACTTTATTAATTGTATTAAAACTTAAAGAGTAAAATGAATTTTATTTCTTTCAAAAATGTATATCTTAATTTTTATTTAAAATTTATGATTTTTTTATGTAATATAATTTGAATTCTCAAATTTTTCTATCACCTAGGAGAAGATATTGTGTTCTTAGCTACAGATATTAATCTTCCGGGAGCAGTAGACTGGGTAATGATGCAATCATGTTTTGGTCATCACTTCATGTTGGTTTTAGAAAAACAAGAAAAATATGATGGTCATCAGCAATTCTTTGCCATTGTTCAGCTAATTGGCTCTCGAAAGCAAGCAGAAAATTTTATTTATAGGTTAGTTAATTATTTTAAATTTTTTGGAATTAACAAAAACTTCTATTAAATTAAGCTATAGACAAAAGTGGAAAAATTAAATTTTTTTTCTTTCTGTGAAAAATTAGTATTGTGCCTTCCACTCGTTTTTAAGTTATTTAGATCAAGTTTTGAATACTATCAAGTTAAAAATTCGAATGAATCGTTAACGTCCTATTAGGTATAATATGCTGTCTACATGACTAC
Organism: Centruroides sculpturatus; assembly: GCF_000671375.1. NCBI lineage: Eukaryota > Metazoa > Arthropoda > Arachnida > Scorpiones > Buthidae > Centruroides > Centruroides sculpturatus. The sequence goes on along the minus strand of NW_019384696.1, from coordinate 292,994 downwards.
AGGCTAGCACTTTAGAGGTGAAGATGAAGGTAGAACAGTTGTAATTTATGGCTCAACATTGCATACCACTCTTTCTTCGAAAATAGATTCTGACTGTGCATTGCTTTTTCCATTTTTCTTGGATGGAATGTCACCAACTGACATTGCAATCCGAAGGAAGACTTTTCAATTTTTATTTCTATTTTTATCCGGAAGAGCACGTTCCGTTTAAATTGAAAATTTTCGTCTTTTCTTCCTAGATATATATTATAGGGGGAAAAATCAAGGTTAAAAGTGTTTCATTGCCCTCATCGATCTTTATATTTTGCGCTGATGGTGAGACTCGGCTCAACTTGTGTTTCTTGTATGTTGTTTAACCGAAGAGTCTTTACGAAGTTGTAACTTTTGTTTCTTACATTACCAGGTTGGAATTGAATACACAGAAACGACGACTGATGTGGGAGGCGACGCCTCGCAGCATTCACGAAGGAGTGCAGTCGGCCATCATGAACAGCGACTGTCTAGTGTTCGATAACAACGTAGCCCAGCTTTTCGCTGATAACGGTAACCTGGGTATCAACGTCACCATCACCGTCTGTTGATGCCATGTGCCTTTTAACAGTTAATTGGCCACTCCCAGTCTTCCACCCCCGGATCCCGCTCTAGTTCCTTCGGTCCTGTATTTAGTTTTCGTATATGTCTGTACCTAGAAAACCGGTTGCCATGGTTACCATCTCGTCTTCAATTTGTCCAAGGATGATTTGGCATGACCTTGTTTTCTGTTGTCGCGTTTATCTCATGTACTGTACCCCGTGTACGGGCCTATTTATTCGTTTGTATGGTTAAAGTATTGGACCGTATCAGGCTCCCATTCAACGTAACATTGTTTATATCTATCATACTATTTGTACATAAATAATCGTGCATATTATAAATACCCATATGTCAATAGTTTGAACCACTTGTTGTAAATAAATAAACTTTTTTCTATTTAAATGATTCTATGTGTTTTCTGCTCTGATACTGGATGTTTAAATTATTAAAAGTTTTTAGTAATTTAGTAAGGAATGCGAAATTTGTCATATGGTTAAAATAATTGCATATGAATATTCATGTTTAAAAAAAATCAGAAGTCGCGAGTAGAAAGTTAAATATAGATATCTAGAGTGTAATTTGATATTTATTTTGTTTACTAGTCAGATTTGCCTTGATGAAAATCGGACACTTGGATCGATGACACTCTTAGAGATTTATTGTTCTATCTTATTTAATGCGTAACAATAAGAATTGGAAATAATGTTACCAAATTAACTTTTTTTCATTACATTGAAAATTATTTTATCATTTAATTCTTTTTAAATATAATTNTTTTTTAAAAATGTATATATTTAATTTATTTAAAAAAGCTACTTATACTATTTGTTATCTTCATGAAGAAAGCATTTCTTTATACTGTATACAACTTTGTTAAAAAAAATTCATTAAATATAATCCATCATTATTTCTTCATTTTATGGCAGATTATTTTCTTAAATTCTGAGGTAAATAAATTAACAAAGTTTATTTCATACAGAAAATATGTATAATTGACTTTGGACATAATTGGTTCAACTGTAGATTTGGCTCATTAACAGTCCTTTATAATTGTTTGAAGCCAAAGAAACAAATAAACAAACAAGTAAAGCAGTAATAAATCTAGAAATTGTATCTTAAACAAAAAACTTTTATAAATTAAAGTTATCAATATAAGTCACCTTAATTTTATTAAAAATAGTAGTTAATTTAGTAACATTTGACACATCTATTAATCTTAAATTTTTGTCATTCATGATTTAAACCAGTCACATTAAATAACAAAGCACTACTTTAAGTAATTTTTGACTTTTATACTTCATCTACTTTCCAGATCACACAATTGTTATGCTATTAGTGCCTTAAATAGTAGGCAATTTATTTAGTTAATAGATATTTTATTGGTACATTGCCAAAACTGGATTTTTCAAATAGTCAGTTTTATCATTAATGCTCTAGTTCATTAAATTTAATTGTCATTCCTTTCCAGAAATAGTTAGATTACTAATATGTAAGCACATTTAGTAAGATTCCATCAGTGTTATAGGTCTGAATTAAATGATATTTTCCATGAAGACTCATTGGATCAACTTAATCTATTTAACTCTAAATGCAATAGTTGGTAAATTGAATGTATAGAAATTCCAAATACAGTATGTAAATTTACAGATAAATCTGTGTCTAATATATTTTATTTTGCCTAACAAAAGTTCACAATTTAATGAATTGATTGTTTATGCAGTTTATAATTAAAAAACTACTACTTTCTTTGAACATATTGTACTTATTACACTCATATGTCTAGTTATCATACAATTAAGAATTAAGTCTAGTTATCATACAATTCACACATCCTAGTACTGCCATAAATGTGTACAAAAAATAAATTATTTACAAACATTGACAAAGAATAAATATTTAATGTAAGTAGAAAATAAAAAATTCAAAATCTTTTGAAGGACTGAAATTAAAGTTTGTTATATATTAAGTGATATATTTATTTATTTATAAAAATGTTGAAAGTTGGTTTATTTTATTATATTTGTAACTAAATATATGATAATTTTGAACTATTATTGTAATGTTATAATTAAAAATAAAGTAATGACTATAATCTTATTATCAAATGTCACCAATGAATAATAATAACTTGATAGATTGGGTCTTCTGATCTTTAAAGAATCTGTTGAATATTTCAACTAATTATCTTAACATAAATATTTTAATGGATATGTACTGTACAGTGATATTGGCTACACTTAAGAATATTTCAGTGGAATTTACCCAATACATCATGTGTTTTTACTCCCTTTTACAGACTGTCCATTTTACAAAGATCATACTTTTATCACATTTCTTGTAACATGACAAATATTGAAAATCTACTACATGAAGATTTTAATCATTTTAAATGCATTTGTAAATCTACCCTTTATAATTCTTATTTTTAATATTTTTGTTTTATTGTTATCATATCCTCCTTTTTTTATGCTTTTAACTCACTTTTTTGTATTTTTATGTATGTATTTGGGCTTTATTGTTAGATGAGGAATAAATCTTACATCATATACATGATACTTCCATTTGTAATTGTGATAAATAAATAAACAAACTTATTTGATCCTAGTGTTAAGCTATAGAGGTAGAAATTAGATGACCTTTTTTAAATAACATAACAAATTTTGCATAATGTTGAATGATGAAGAGTCAAGTTTCTGGGACACTACTGTATAACAAAAATACAAACAGTTTTTATTTTTGAGAAATATTTTAAAATATTAGAGCATTGCATATTAGAGTAGAAAGGAAATTGGTTTGTGTATTGAATGATATGATAGAATTTATTTTAGCAAAAAGTTAAATTTTACATCGCTGAGAAAATACTATAAAAATTTACTCATAGTTTATATTTTAATTGAAACTGTTATAACATACTTTTTTCTTGTTGAAAACTAATACTTGTTATATAAGACTGAAATGACTATCAGGGCTTAATTATAGATAACTTGTGAAGGTCATTAGAGATAACTTATAATATGCTAGGAGAACTATAAAAACTGATTCTTGTTTTTAAAATTTAATTAACTTTAAATAAAAAAGTTAATTGAAGTTAAAAACAAGGATGGCGATGAAAAATATCATTTATGAATAGTGTTTTAATTAAAATGTAAATTTGAAAATTAAGTTTGACATATAAATTATTTTATGAAAAGTTTGGATAAAATTGCAAACTTCTTAACATATTTCTAGAGAATATAAATTGTATATACTGAAGCATAAATNTATAATTTCTGTTTTGCATTAATTGTATTTACAATATTAACAAAATTTTGTCTGTATATAATTAAAACATAAGATTAATACTTAGAATGTATTTTTAAGGCTTTAATACTTTTATATATTTTTTTATTAAATTAATTTAATATATTCTACAGTTTTCCTTTAGTTTTAAGAATTATTTTTTTTTAGATCTAAGTAAAGTATAATGAATTTATGTAATCACAAATATTAATGATAAATACTACAAAATTGAAACAAAAAGAAAATAGATATTGAATAAGCATTTTGAAAGTAAAATATGTGCTACAAATATTTAAAATGTGTTTTTTAAATTGAAGGATTTTTACTTATAATTATGAAATTTAATTATTCAAATCAGCTTTTAATTATAATTTTAGATCTGCTTATACAAAATCTACAATATTTTTTTTCTCTGAGTAAAACATTTTAATATTGTTACATAATTGACTTATTATTTAACTTACAAGCTGTTTCAAATAATTTGTTACTCTGTGTTCATATTTATATTTGATGATAGATTTTAATTAAAAATTTGTTAGTATTGTATTTAATGAAGAATTTGATTAAAATTTTAATAATAATTACAGGTTTTTAAATGTGCGACTTTAAAAGTCGTTTTATTATCTACTTTCTTGTTAAGAGTACAAAATATTTTTTTTTATCTGTATAGTGTTAAAAAAAGAATTAACAAAATTATTTTAAAATTATCATCAATTCAAGGATAGCATTTCTTCTATAAAGGTTGTATACAGGCAACTGATGATTAAACAAATAAATAATATAATTTATTTATGAAATTCACAATGGGCATAGTGCTATTTTGTTTTTAAAATACTCAAGGAGGAAACAATATAAAAAAACAAAACTTTTTTGGAAGAAGTAGGTTTTTTCAAAGTAAATCTCATTTTAAGCTTCTAAAATGATAATTATTATGATTAATGACTAATTTATATAAAATAAATTTCCTCAACAGGATAAATAGCAATTGAATAAATAAATAGTTTTCATAGCTTTAAAGTTTTATCATTGTAAGTGTCATACAACTTTTAGTTGTATGTGAAAAACATCTGGAATATTAAATGCTTCAGAGGATTATTTGAAATTTTAACAAGGGATCATAACTGTGCTATTAAATAAGATGATCTGAAACAATTTATAATAATGTTATTATCTTAGTTAATTTCTGTCATTTACATATACAGTAGAACCTCGATTATCCGGACTAATTGGGGATGAAGATAGTCCGGATAATGAAGAATTCGGATAATCGAAACAAATACTTTAATTTGTCTTTTAATGATAACACAACACATTTTCTTTTCGATGACATATCGGTAATATTAAAAATAAATACTGTATTTAAATCGTGATCAAATTTTCAAGAAACAAACGTTCGTATTGAATTTGGACTACTACTGACCAGCGCTAACAGACTACCTATTGTTTAAAAGGCCCTCTGGTGGAGCAAGAAGACGGATTTTATAAAATAAAAAGCAGTTGAAACTGCATTTTTATGAATAAAAATTTGACAAACTATTTGTCGTTTTATGACGACTAAAACTTTTTCGTCGCGTTCGCGGCTTTTAAGTAATGCATAAACCTTCGAGGCGTGAGGCCCTTCGGACCGCGAGGCATAGGTCCGAAGGGTCTCACGCCTCGCGTGTCATTTCTATCGCGTCATCATTTCTATGACCAAGGGCGGCGTATGGCCCACGTTGCCCATACGCCGCCCTTGGTCATAGAAATGATGTAATTTGAATATAAATTATTTAGAAATACGGGTATGTCAAGTTATATTTTTTATTATGACGCAAAATATATTTGAGTTTACGACCACTGTGCTGGGTGAGACGTTGTTGAAACAAAGTTATTCATTTCATCACGTACATAAACAGTATCGTAATTCGCCAAGTGCAAATCAGCAAATTTGTAAAATTTTTGTTTTTGAACAATCCGGATAATAGAGGTTTGGATAATCGAGGTTCTACTGTATATANAACAGTCCAGTACTAAATATTTAATAGAAAACAAACGTTTTTGACTGTACTTTCGGTCTTCTTAAGTTTAAAAAAATCAGTGAGATTCAAAGAACAAAAATTATGAAATTATTTTCAAAAACCTGGAACAGCACAAGCAGTAATTTTTGTTCTTCGAATGTACTTGTTCAAATCTCATTTATTTTCCATTGAATATTTAGTACTGGACTGTTAAGGTTTTTGAGTGTTAATTTATATGCGTTCCAGTATTCGTGTACAAAGGTTTTTAATTTAAGTTTTTATTCTATATTTTTTTATGTATAATTTCTGTTTTGCATTAATTGTATTTACAATATTAACAAAATTTTGTCNATAAAAAAAAATTTTTTTTGATAAATTTATTTTTTTTATCAGCTGGGGTATAGACATTCCTTCTAATGTTGTAAACAGAAAGCGAAGAAAAAATTTAATCTGCTTTTGCTAATTGAATAAATTTTTACTACAGAAAAAGAATTTTCTTCTGTTTTGATAAAATTTGCTTTTATTTTAATTTCCGCTAAAAAATTAATTTTTTTTCATGTATTGATTTTATATGGAAAACTTTTCTAAATTAAAAAAAAATTGTCATAGTTAAATTTCTAAAAATGAATGTTTTAGAAAGCAATAATTTTAACTTAGGTTAATAAAACAAATGCTTACATAGTTAAAGAAGTATATCAAAATGGGTTAACATCAATTAGTGAGATGATTAACATGAACCTGTCTTTTGCTAATAACAATTATTTAAGATATAAAATAATAGAAATTATGAAAATGAGTGAAAATTTTTATATTTTGTAATACTTTAAGTATGCATTTTTGTTCATTATAAAGTTTCAGTTTAACTTTTTATTTAATCGCAATGATTATGATAATCTATGTAATTTTTAAATACTACAGTATTAAGTTAAATTTTTTAATATGATTACTAATACTGTAATTACTTAATCTTTATTCTTAACATTTAATTTTAAAAGATTTATTTAATCTTTTCCACAAAAATTAAGTCAATTGGTTAAGTCAAATCATCTGTAAAAAATGTTATGCAGATGAAATTTCTGTTATTAATCAATTTTATAAAAACACATACTTGGAACATGGTAAGAATGACAAAAATTATATTTTTCATAAATAGAAATTAAATTGCAATGAAATTTTTAATTTTTGAAGTATATATTTAAAATAATAATCTATTTATTTTTGTTTCATTAAATGATTCAGATAGCCTATTGATATTATCAAATTATATCTGGATTACAAGTTTCAATATCCAGAAGATTAAATAAATGATTAGTCCAGAACAGTGTTTTTCAACCTGTGGGTCGCGACCCCCAGGGGGTCGCGGATAAAAGAAAAAGACAAGTGTTTTGTAGGTCCTACACTACAATAAAGAAAACTACAATTTCAGTGAGAAGGCTGTATCTGTTTATTTTACAGTACAATTGGTTTTTCAGTTGATATTTAGGTGTCAACAGAAAGAAAATTAAATACGTAGTTTTTAAAATCACTGATATAGTTTTAATATGGCCCTGGGGGGTCCCAGAATTGTTTAACTTGTAAAGGGGTCGCGTATTTAAGAAAGTTGAAAAACACTGGTCCAAAACATAAGTAAATATTTAGCGCACAGACTTTAGTATGTTTTAATGAGTTCAGTAATAAATCCTCGATATTTATGAAGGATTTATTACTAGTAGTCCAGCATAAATTAGTTCTTGGTTATATTTTTACAGAGGAAACTTTAAACATAAATCTATACACTGAGATGTATTATACTTCATGTACTGTACATAAAATAATTACAGTGCAAATGATTAAATGAAACACTTTAAATTCTAAATTGCTTTATTTATAAAATATAATAATAATAATAATAATATAAAATATTTGTCAAAATTCGATTTCTGTATGTATACAGAAGTTACTTTGATTTTTAATGCATTACTTATCTTTAAGCATTGTGATACAAATTATAGTTTAAGTTGAGGATAACAGATGGCACTTCTTGCGTTTAAATTTTTATTGGTTCCTGTCTCCCTATATATTGTGTATATAAACAAAATTCTAAAGAAGCTTTTAGAGAAAAGTGAATTATTACATATTAATTTTATACTGCTTACATATTGGTTATTCTCTTATAATATTTAAAAATTAAATTTTTTTTCTTTCTGTGAAAAATTAGTATTGTGCCTTCCACTCGTTTTTAAGTTATTTAGATCAAGTTTTGAATACTATCAAGTTAAAAATTCGAATGAATCGTTAACGTCCTATTAGGTATAATATGCTGTCTACATGACTACAGGCTAGCACTTTAGAGGTGAAGATGAAGGTAGAACAGTTGTAATTTATGGCTCAACATTGCATACCACTCTTTCTTCGAAAATAGATTCTGACTGTGCATTGCTTTTTCCATTTTTCTTGGATGGAATGTCACCAACTGACATTGCAATCCGAAGGAAGACTTTTCAATTTTTATTTCTATTTTTATCCGGAAGAGCACGTTCCGTTTAAATTGAAAATTTTCGTCTTTTCTTCCTAGATATATATTATAGGGGGAAAAATCAAGGTTAAAAGTGTTTCATTGCCCTCATCGATCTTTATATTTTGCGCTGATGGTGAGACTCGGCTCAACTTGTGTTTCTTGTATGTTGTTTAACCGAAGAGTCTTTACGAAGTTGTAACTTTTGTTTCTTACATTACCAGGTTGGAATTGAATACACAGAAACGACGACTGATGTGGGAGGCGACGCCTCGCAGCATTCACGAAGGAGTGCAGTCGGCCATCATGAACAGCGACTGTCTAGTGTTCGATAACAACGTAGCCCAGCTTTTCGCTGATAACGGTAACCTGGGTATCAACGTCACCATCACCGTCTGTTGATGCCATGTGCCTTTTAACAGTTAATTGGCCACTCCCAGTCTTCCACCCCCGGATCCCGCTCTAGTTCCTTCGGTCCTGTATTTAGTTTTCGTATATGTCTGTACCTAGAAAACCGGTTGCCATGGTTACCATCTCGTCTTCAATTTGTCCAAGGATGATTTGGCATGACCTTGTTTTCTGTTGTCGCGTTTATCTCATGTACTGTACCCCGTGTACGGGCCTATTTATTCGTTTGTATGGTTAAAGTATTGGACCGTATCAGGCTCCCATTCAACGTAACATTGTTTATATCTATCATACTATTTGTACATAAATAATCGTGCATATTATAAATACCCATATGTCAATAGTTTGAACCACTTGTTGTAAATAAATAAACTTTTTTCTATTTAAATGATTCTATGTGTTTTCTGCTCTGATACTGGATGTTTAAATTATTAAAAGTTTTTAGTAATTTAGTAAGGAATGCGAAATTTGTCATATGGTTAAAATAATTGCATATGAATATTCATGTTTAAAAAAAATCAGAAGTCGCGAGTAGAAAGTTAAATATAGATATCTAGAGTGTAATTTGATATTTATTTTGTTTACTAGTCAGATTTGCCTTGATGAAAATCGGACACTTGGATCGATGACACTCTTAGAGATTTATTGTTCTATCTTATTTAATGCGTAACAATAAGAATTGGAAATAATGTTACCAAATTAACTTTTTTTCATTACATTGAAAATTATTTTATCATTTAATTCTTTTTAAATATAATTAACCCGTGTTTCTCCACATAAATTTAAAAATAATCTATTATTATTAAGATTTAGATATTTTTTAAAAAATAGCACGTATTCTCTTCGATTTGTTTATTTTTCTTCGTTTCTCGTGAAATGTGCGCTTCGTGTTTTTTTTTAAATCACTTAGAGGATAGTTTTTATTAGTAAAAAGTACGATCATCACTCACGTTAATTAAAGGGAAAATATACAGAGGAAGATTTACTAAAAATTTGCTTTTGTTATCACAAAGGAGAGAAGGAACACGGAGCAAGTAATCCCTCTCTTCCGCTATGTGGCACATCTCTGCAGAGCCAATTATACAAACATAGTTCTCGGAACCATCGAAAGTACAAACAATGGGATGTAACAAGAATAAGTGCAGCCCCGAGGTAGCATTCTCCTATGGGAAGTCGCGCACTTCATCTGGAGAGGATTTACCCTGACAATGTGCCCTCCCTTCTTTTGTATGGGAACGGAATTAAAAGACCATTTGTCACATCTGGTTGTACACCCCTGTCGGGATAAGTTGCGCTCTGACACCTCCGCTTATTCAGCCCTCCTGTCACTAAACGGACGTGTTGACAGTTCTCCGCTTGTCTCCCCGGGCTAACTGCACTGCTCTTTCAAATTTTTGTGTTAAGAGGTGGCACATTGTAAGCTGTGCACATTACCTTTCCCTATTTTCTCCTGGTGGCGCCGCTTTCCGATTGGTCTTAGCTTTCCGTCACGTGATGGAGGAGGGTTGGATGTCAGTCGCACACGGCCAGTCCCTCGACAGTTAAAGAGTTGCTAATGCACTGCACTACACGGATATAACTTGGCTGGCTATAAAATCTAATTCCCTACTTTTCCCACTTTCCTGTTTCCTTTGTTTGTTTCACTTTTGTGCTGTCTCGTGAGTAATCAATAAAGCGCTATTGGCTTCCCGCCGGCTGACACGATGGCCTCGAGTCATCTCCTCTTTTTGCTGGCGGGATGGACATTCTTCGATGGCGTATTTTCGTCGTCTTCCTACATCTCCGAGTGGACGTCAGCCGGAACAAGAATGAACAAACCGACATGTGTCGATATTCCCGAAAATTTGACGCTGTGTCACGGCATAGGCTATACCCAGATGAGGCTGCCGAATCTCTTGGATCACGATAGTATGTCTGAAGTGTCTCAGCAGGCTATTTCCTGGGTTCCTCTCTTTAATTTGAAATGCCATCCCGATACCCAACTCTTCCTATGTTCCCTTTTCTCTCCAGTTTGCCTAGATAGGCCTATATATCCATGCCGATCATTATGTGAAGCTGTCAAACGTGGTTGCGAAGGTAGGATGAGCACGTACGGTTTTCCCTGGCCCGACATGGTTCGATGTGATAAGTTTCCGTACGACAATGACATGTGCATCACAATCCAATCGCAAGATAGTGGAGGTAAGTACTTTTCCATTCCTCTTAACTAATCATACTTTATAATAGTTTCATACATATTACATAGAAAATTGCTTGTTTTACATTAACGGTTAATTACTAACTTTAAACTATGGAAATGGTATAAATTTTACTTCAATGCTGTCTTAAGCAAGAAAAAAATTTTGTCATAGCCTAATTTATCGTCTTATGGTCACTATGTGTTAATAGAGAAACAAATAGGTCATTTTAGAGAGAAAGTAGCCATCATCAGTCATTGGCGTATACCTGTTGACATATCCCTGCAACTGTCATTATCACTTCCTTCCCCTGACAATTAAGTTGCAATCCAGGTTGGTGGCTCCACCCTATCAATCTCTCACTGTCCCATTCTTCTTGTAGCAAATTACCCGGTTCTGCCACACCTGGCGAATTGGGAATTAAGAATTGTGGCGTAAATCGATAGGCAGTGTGGGAAAGTGGAGAAAAGTCAAGGTAGAAAACATTGAATATGACTTTTTTCTTATCTACTACGTTTATTTTGCTAGACAGTCTCTAAACATGTTGTATGATAGATGGGAACGAGGATGGACCACCTGGATGGAAGAGATATGGGAACCTTGGACCGACCCGTACCCAGACTGCAGAACTTTTGTTCATCCCTAAGGCTAAAGTGCACAGCTATTTAAGACTGACATGTAAACTAAAACGGTGAGGATCTATTACTTCTCTGTCACCCACTGAGACGCTAAAAGCAAACATTTGTATTTTTTGACAGCCCGGAATCATTTAGCACTCTTCTTCTTCTGTTTGCTTTGTTATTTGTATTTTGAAGTATTGACAATAACTTCCTTCATTAACACTAGAGGAAAATCTTGTCCAGACAGTTGGATGCTACGAGCTAATTCCTTGTGGAATGCCATTCCAAAGAAATCGATGTCGTCGAATTTCATTCCGAATCCATCTTTGACGTTTGAAGTAGCGAAACAAGTTTGTTAAAATGTCTAATTTAGGAAAATGGAAAATTTTATCCGGTGTTTAAAAAACTCTTAAAGTTACGAAAACGTTTTTTAGTTTTTATTAAAATACTTTTCTTAGTCGTATACAAATAATTTCATGGTTTTTGTGGTGTTAGGTTTTTTTTTCTTTCCTTTAACTAAACTCTTATTAGGCTATCTCCGGTTTGAACTTATCTGCGAGAACAAAAGTAAGGTATTTGAAGTTTATCTTGAGGGGGAGAGATAACGTCAGATGAAATCCATGAGTGGAATTTAAAACTTTACTTCTTGTGACGAGAGATGATAGATAAAAATCCCTGCCATTCCGAATTTCTATATTTGACCCGAGTTTTTTCCCACCAAACACGATGAATTACTGCTGATAGAAATGGAATTTCGTTATATTGCAAATAAAACAGATAATTAATAGTCTATATATATTTTTCAATTTATAAAGGTTCTGTTTATAGGTAATCTTACACAATAATTCAAAAAAAAAAAAAGAAGGAATTGATAGAGACCTGTTCTTGTTTTCCGATTTTTATCTCGAAGCTTTACAGAAACTGGATCGGAATTGTCTAATTATAACAATAAATTGTTATTGTTTTCGGAGAGAGAGAATAGCCGGCAGAATATAGGATCTAGTTATCTGACTTTGATCGAGAGTAACATGTAACCTTCTTGAAATCTGTTATTAGATTATTGATGCATTTCGGAGGGGAAGTTTTTCAAAATGTTTTACTTAATGAGAATAGGAATTGACGTTGGCGCCTGTTCTAAAATTAGTAAATTGATCGAATTTATTCGATAGATCTCGTTTTAGAATTATAATATTAACAATTTCCAATTTATCTATTACAAAATGTATTAATTTTTATTTATAAATCTATTTGTGATTTTCGGAAGATCGTTTTATTGAACATTTTTTTTGTTTTTAGTTTCGCGTAAGGAATTTTAAGAATTTTTCATTGTAACTGCTAAAGAAATTGGTATTAATGATAGATTATTTATTTTATAAACGAGTTTCATAGGTTAATTTGTTTTGCTACGTTTTCGAATTTTCACGAGGAAGTGGAATTAGAATAGCCATTGGATAGATAATTGAGAGGAAATGGACTGATTAAATAGTTGGCCTGATGAAAAATCAGCAAGAACTTTGTCTACGAAAATATAAATTGATCAAAAATTAATAAAAATGAAATTATCCATTTAATTAAATTTTTCTTTTTAAGAAAGAAAAAAAAAGATCTAAAAATTCCGAACGTTTATGAAAAAGTGAGTCGAAATTTTGTATAAAAGTTAGATGTTTTTATACGAATTTAATTTTAATATCTTAATGAAAATGATATCCACTGGCAATTCCCTTCTGCTTTGTAACCATTGAATCGAGGAAAGGAAATCTTATTTTTGGCCCTCCTTTATCAATTTTTAGTCCTAATTACGTAAAATTCCTTTAACTTTTTCGTGCATGAAATAAATATTCTATTATAAATAAAAATTATATTCTAGTTTTATTGCGAGTTAAGTATGTAGAATACTTGAAAATTTAAAAATCTTTTCGTCATATTATAACTAAAACTGCCTGTCCTTTTATATTTCATAGAAATTCCAAGCATGTAATTGTTGTGTCCGCAATACTGTAATGATATAAACATAGTTATGTTCTGTTAATCAGTTTCTGTTTAATTTAAAAACTTAAATGCGCTTTGCTACTTCAGCTTTACTTTTTTTTTCTGGAATTTAATTAAAGAAGTAGTAACACTTGCTTTAGTAGTTTTAATGAGATGTAGAAATGATTAAATGTCATTGCTGTTGGATTTGTAAATTTTTATCTTCAGCATTACTAAAATTTATAAAATGTAATTATTTATTTAATTAAATTTTAAAAAATCAATTAAGAAACTTTTAAAATATTCTAATAAAATTCTTATGATACAAACGAAATTAGTTGAATTTATATAATGTAAAGGTTAGAAAACATCATTTATATGAATCTTCTAAATTAATTTATCGTAAAGTTTACAAATATGTAAATTCGTTCCATGATTAAAATTCAAATACGATCATATTAACGCATGAATATTATCAAGAACATCAGCGTACTTAATGTCATGGAAAGGATATGCAAGTTAGATTTAATGAAATGTAGAAAATATATTACAAGACCTTAGCGAAAAATTTAGTCAGTCATGTCTGCAATGGATTAAAAAGTAAAAGAAGAGAATCAAATTATTCAAGTAATCAAAAGTTTCTTGCCGAATTTTACAATCCTGCTTATCCAATATATCAGCTTTCAACGTTAAAATTCGGCATCCTTTTTAACAGTTTTTCAAAATTTCGATTTCTATATTTTATAATATTTTGTTTCAAGTAGTTCTGTTCGTAATTATTTAATATTTTATATTAAAATTGAATAATGTGTGTAAAATTTTTAACAATTTCTAAAGAAATTTCGAATTTTTATGGTGATTTTTGTAAGTTATTCTACAAGCCACGTATGGAAGGGATACTCATTATGCAATTTTTCTTTTTGTTTAGAATTTTACAAATTCCTGTTTTTGGAATAATATTTCATCAAATAATCGATGAGTCTATTGTTTATTTTTTACATAAATAAATTCCTGTTTGAATTGTTTGTTTTGCCTATTATTATTATTCCAACAAACATAGGAGTAACTGCTAAAAATTGTTTTTAAGACATTTAATATAATACTTGACAGTTTTATATGAACGATTATTCGAGTTTAATAATATATTTTTCATGTTAAATAAGAACGAATAATGTAAATATTCTTATTTTTATTATATTAAGACATCTATACATACGTATATGTGACGATAATATTTGAAAGATGAGTACTATAAGAAATCAACAGTTTCAAATTTCTTTCATATAACGCTACGAAGATAGCTTCGAGTAACAGCTTAGTAAGCAATTACGACGACACAAAAACAATATTTGTCTGTAATCTTTTGCATTGAACATTGTTGTAGGAGAAGCAAAGCATTAAAGGTTGCAGATCGAATAATCCTTTAAGGGATTATCGGACAAGAAAGACGAAGTAGACTTTCAATCCCGTTAGTGCCGTCTTCGTTTGTCAGATCCCTCCCAATCTCCCAGACTGTTGAAGATTTGGTTTCTGTCCCATTTTATTGGATTGACTGTCATGTCTGAGATAGAATACCAAATACCCCGTTACGAACTTGTAATCCTCCTCTCCATTTTTTTTTTCTAAGTTTCTTTCTCCACTGCAAATCATTTTCTTGCTTCTATATCGTCTACCAAACTACCGAGTGGGATTTAACCCTCTTCATGTACTTAGTTTATCTGTATAAATTTGGTTCCTCTCGTAGCATCATAATTAATTTTAAAATCGATACTCTGCTTAGTTACATTGCCGAGCAAAATTCTAATACATTTAATGTAATTTAAGAAATAATCTGAAAAGAACATTAAAGCTGACAAAAGGATATTTCATAATTTTTTTTTAATGATTCAAGTGGTTTCGTATGTGGATGCCCAATTAAATCTTCGTGTAATGATGCTCTTGTGTTCTTAGGAGATAAGAATGTAATTTTCATTTTGAAAATTTCTGAGTCATTTCAATGGGAGCTTTACTAATAAAAGCCTATCGATGTATATGGATTTTTCATTATTTTATAAGTTGCTAATAAAAATTAGTTTGCTTTTATAAAGTTTTTTAAAAGAATTTGTTTGACGTGAATTTTTAAATAAATTAAAAGCAATTTTTTTTATAATGGACGATCTGGATAAGAGTATTTTTATCTTCATTTTAAAATACTTATAGAAATGATATAAAATTATAATAAATACGATAAATTTACATTTTTTCATATTTAATTTGCTTTTCATTTATTTTGTCATTGTAATGATTTTTCTTCCAATTACAATAACGATGAGTTGTACCATTTAAATGTTAAACTATAGTAGGTTTGGCTTTGAAAATTTTTCCTTTTTTTCAAATAATTCACAAAATTTTTCGAAAATTTAAAAAATTCTTGTAGAAAACTAATTTGAAAATATCAAAAGTTTCGATTTTCTATTGTTAAAATCAAGAATTTGGTGATACAATTCGAGTTAGAAGGCGAATGAGAGCAGGTAATTTTATTATTATTATTATAGATAGATCTATTAAGCTTGTAGTTGTTTGGATTTTTGTTTTATTCCTTATCTGTTAACTAGTTAGCCAGACCTTAACCACTTCCCTTCACCAGAAGATGAATCATTATTTAGTGAAGCGGTTATGAGTAGTAGAATAACAGTTGCAATGCCATAGGAGTAAGTGAATGGCATAAAAATGCTGCATTTATCATTCAACGTCAGTGATAATGCAATTAGATATATAATAACTATCGTGTAACATAATTAAAAACGGCGATAAAAACAGAATTTCTAAATAAAAGATTAAGAAAAAAAAAGGCAACAATTCTTAGCATTAACAACATTGCAAAATGAAACAGTAGACACGTTTAAAATTGATTTTTGTTGGTGAATGGGCTTTTAGTTATAAATAAATATGCAATTGCGGTCTTGGGTTTTTTAATTTTGTATCAGTTTACAGTTCCTTCCATCATCTATTAATATTTGATATGCAGTCAGTTGAAATTTAAACTGTCTGAATAACGTTTTTATTGATCAAGAATATAATGAAATTTTATTTATTTTTTAAAATAAATTTTCTAATATTAAAAATAAATAAATGACTTTTAATTACTATGTTTATTATAAAATTTAATCGAAAACATTTTGGTTTATGGAACTTAATGGTTTTTTTGTGTAGTTGGTTTTATGGTATTTATAAAGTAAAATATTTAAACATTTTATTTATTGTTTAATAAAATCTTTAAACTTAAAATTTATTATCAAATATTCGACAGGTTATTATAATTTTTACATCATTTCATAAATAATTTTAATATATAAAGTTTAAGATTATTCTATTAAAAAGTTTCCAACAATAAATAGCGACGATTAATTTTTAAAAATATTTTGTTTGCTTTTCTTTAAATTTAAGTTTACTTAATGTCTTTTTCATTTTTATTTAATTATTTAACATAAATCATATAATTCCTATACAAACAGTGCATAAACTGTAATGAATTCCTCTTCCACAAAAATAATAATGTTATACAAAATATTATATTTATAAAAATTTTAATCTCTGCGTATCGTTTTACAAAACAAAAACATTATAGTATATTATATTAAACCTAATTATAAAATATATCATATTACGTTTGATGAATTCGGTGCTTATAAGGAATTTAATACAGCGTACAAATTTTAAGTTTTAGTATTGAATAAAACAGCAAAAGCTGTAAGAAAAAAAAGAAGAAGTTTTAGAAGCTCATTTTAAAGTTTTTTTTCCTCGTTCTTTCGAAAGAACTTTTAAAATATGCTAATAACACGAGAACTTCTATTGTAATAAAACGGTTAGTTCAATTATAGGTTCGTAATATGATAATAGTTTCATGGAAACGAAATTAGATTCTCATTGTATTTTAATTGATGCTGTTTCATCGTTTAAATATTCAGAAATAAAACATTGTATTACTCTCGGTATTAAAAATGTCTGGCAAATATATAATTTATATTTTGCTATGTATTTTTCATAAGGTCAAACGAGAAGCAAGTAAAAATTGCTTTGAATTTAAAATCACAGTGAAAAGATGGCTTCATTCTTCATATTACAATTGAAATAGTTTAATATTTCTTATATGAAAAGTTGAATTATTAATAAAACATGAATGGCAATAAAAATTGTTGTTAATTTTACAATATTGTGGTAACTTCTGCATAGTATAATTTTTTACACTTCAGGTAAGACAGAATAAAAGAATTTTGTTATTGTTTGAAAGTGTTTTATCATTCTAATTTTTTTCCTTTTTTGTAATAGATAAAATCTTAATTAATTCGCTTTTAATTATCTCTGATACATTGTTTTAATTTAACTTAAGTGTACCATTGATTATTGTAAGTCTGTGTATTTCTATTGTGTTTGTTTGCAGCTTTTTTTTGGCTAAATAGGAATTACCTAACAATTGTCAACTGATAAGAATTATAGTAGTTATCTTTTGCAGAAAATAAATCAGCTTGCCAAAAGCTTTCTTTTGAAATTCCCATTATGTAGAGGATTTGTCGGGATTTCTCAGGCTGAGTCATTCAGAAGATAAGATGACGATCGATGGGGATTAGGAAGGTTCCATGCTAGATTTCATCACTCGTGCAAAAAATATTATCAATTTAATTGAACCGTATCCACTTTATAAAGCTTTGATTTCTTTATTAGTAATAAGATTAGTCGTTGTATGAACAACTGAATTTTGTTATAGAATAAAAATGATCGATTATCGTTTTATTCCATATGCCTGGCATCTCTCTTATCCTTTCCTTCCATCTGCATCTTTTTCTTTTCCTGTCTTTACTGATTATATCTTACCTGTCTTTTATCTAATCTACATTCTTTTCTCTTCTATAATAATTTTTCGATTTAGGAAACTAAAATATAATATATATATATATATATATATATATAGGGGAGATCGGGGCAACTTCGGCATGCGGGGCAAGTTTGTCAAGCGCTTTTTTTAAAAAACAAATTAAAAGGAGACTTTGGTTATAGGTTAGGCAGTTGAGTTTTATTGGTGGCTTGTTGAGTGTAGTGTTTTTATTGTTCTCCAACAAGCGTAGTTGAATTATCAAGCAAATTTTCATTTTCGTTCAATTCCATATAATATTTTTTTTCCATTTATATTGAATTGGCAGGTTTTGTTATAATTCCATGATAACGAAAGTTACTTTTCCTGTTAGAAGGATGTAACTTCAACTTATTCACGTGGCCAGATCGTGGCTTGGCATTCTGTTCTCAGGGTTGTACTTAATGTTTCGAAATCATGACTAGCGGGGTAAGATCGGCAACATAAAGCCACATTAGAAGCAAAGGATAAAAATCAAACAGATGATAAATGAAAACATGTTTGCATTTGTTATTCATGTATATATGTCTTTGAACTTGCATTTCGTTGTAATAATATTAAATGGGTGTTGGATTTGTATTTCTTTGTTTTAATAGTGAATTCCAACTTATACATTGTTAATAACATAATTTTATATACGTGCCTATCTTGCCCCATTACTGTTGCCCCTATACCAGGGGCAACTTTAATAAAAATAATTAAAATAATTACAACTTTACAAAAAGAGAGAAGTTGCCGATCTTGCCCCTATACCCGGGGCAACTTCGTCAATTTCTCTCTTCTTGTAAAGTTGTAATTATTTTAATTATTTTTATTTCCAAACTGATTTTAACCAGTTCTATAGTAAGGTAACATTCCAATAGACAATATGCAAAGCTTTTTTTTCAGTTTACAGCAGTATTTATTACACAAAATTTAAGTAAAGCTTAACATGCCGATTTTGCCCCGATCTTCCCTATATATATTATATTTTAGTTATATATATATAACTAAAATATTAGTTTAGTTCTATATATATAGAAAATCGATTAAAGTATCTGTTGCATTGCATCTTTCGCCAGAAATTTTCAGGTTTATTGTGGGTAAGTTTGTCGCTGGTATGCCAATACTGTAGTAAATATCGATATTAGAAACCGTGATCTGTTCCAAAAAAAGAGATTACTCGGCTCTATATTATCTGACTACTCGAAAATAACTGTCAAGATGAAAAAAGAAATGAGCGGTTTGAAATTACTTTGTATGAAATTACTGTTTCTAGAATTCGGTTCGTGGTTTTTAATATGCCATATGGTGTATATGATACGGTCTGATTTTGACAATTCTGAGTTTCTGTTTATTTAAATAGCATGAAAGGTCAACAGATATCGTCGAACTGGTGAATACAATACATTCTTTCGAACTGTTCTCACTAAGTTAGAATTTCAGCTGGACTGTAACAGTAGTGATGTTGAAATTGCTATTCGATACAAATCGTCTTTAAACATCTGTTTAAAAATGTTTGTACTTTTCAAATAAAATTCGATAAAAATATTATTTTAATATTTCAAATAAAAAATTTTTGCATTAATAATAATAATAATAAGAAAAGTTTGGATATTTTAACGAATTATTTATTTTAATGACTAAAAATATAATTAATAATTAATTCACTTGTGTTGATAATATTGGTCGAAAATTGGAAAACTTTAGAATTAGATTATAAAAATTTTAATTTGAAAATTGGATTATGCAAAATACTAAAATGATATTTATTCTAAATGGAAATTTGTAAATAAAATCGAATAATTAAATTATTAATCGTAACGAAAACGAAAGTATAATTAAGAATTCGTGTTGTTTTAACTTCTAAAATTTTTGTAAATCCATTGTTTTGTCAATGAAATATAATATTTTAGTGTATAAAGTTTTAGAAAATTACGAACAATAATATCTGACAGTTAATTGCCGTAGCGAAACGTAGTTAATTACGAAATATTAATAAATAAATTATATGGCCTTCAATTTATTATTCATTGTGTTTAATTTTTAATAATGTCGCACATTCTAATCTGTCTCTCCTTTCCTTACGACATAAATTTATTACACTTATGACAGGCGTGTGAAATTCGATCATATCGAATTAGCAGTCGTATTCTTTGACAGAAACTTCTGTTACAGTAAAATATTTAATTCACTTCATTTAATGGTTTCAGAAATGATTCATGTAGCGATTTATACATTAGATTAAACGATGTTTCTAGTTTGGTGTCTATCTGTCTTGAATATATACATAAGTTTTAGACATTTTAATCGGTGATTTTTCCATTAAGAATAGGAAGAAAGTTAAACTGTTTAAACTTTTATTTTTGTTTTTAGTTATCAAGACAAAAATCAAGAAAGTGCAGAAAGCCAAACTAAGCTGTAAGAAGGCGCGTATTTTGAAGCTTCGCGATGGAAATCTAAAGAAGGATTTACGTCGCCCCACCCTGAAATATGCCAACGTTACCGAATGCTGCAGCTCCCTTTCCAAGGGTGGAAATAAGAAAAACAGAGTTCTCATCATGGGTAACAATAAAAACGGAGAAGGATTAGTGCCAACATTTATCATGGAGTGGCGCAAGAGTCAAGCCTTCAAATCAGCCATTCGCATGATGAAGAAGATCGACTGCAATGATCCTAAAATAATATCCGAAACTATGTTGGCCGATGGGATACTGTCTTCTGATAGAAAGAGAAGAAATGGGGGTCACTTACGAAGGCGCAAAAAACACCAAAGGAACAAACATGAACACAAGGGCAATATCGAAAATAAGCCAACTACCCTAGCGGCTTAAATGTCGATTTTTCGTACAATGGTTCCTGTATCTGCGAAATAGTCCGGATGTTAGTTGTGCTGTACAGTCTCGTGTTTTTGTATTGTTCCGTATTGCTTTATAGTCATAAATTTCTCTGCCAGTTGCCAATAGAGTGACATTTTTGTTTTTGTTTTGCATTTTTCTCATGTATCACCTCGCTTACAATAAGATCGCGTTAAGTTTTTGGGTAGATATTAAAAAATTCTTTTGAAATAAATATTGACGAATTTTAATTATTCATTTTAACAGCACAAAAAATCAGATCTCAATATTAGCTTAAAAGAATTTAGAGTTATTTTACTTGTAATGATCAGTCAGTAGAATTTAAATCGTATTTAGTTCTTAATATTAAAGAGAGGAAAAAAATTCCATTATCATAAATTATCGTGTTAGATTGCATTGTATTCTTGATGAGAATTAAGATTATCTGTAAGATATGATAAATATTTAAGGATATTCTTCGTTCGACTTGATTTGCATACGTAAATATGTGAAAGGTCGGTTGTATTCTGTTTTGATATGATGGATATTATTAAAGTATGTAAAAATTTTCGCTTATCTCGTTCCATACAAGTGGAGGAAAATTCTAGTGAAATTGCTTTTAATTAAATCTATGTATTGCACTCGCACAGATGTTCGTATTCGTTTTGATTAGATGCCGAAGATAGTTTCTGTCAGAAAGCTTCTTGGCATTTGATGTGTGTCTGAATATTTTATAGAGAAAGAACTAAATTGAAAAAAATGTTTTATTAATCGCATCCGTTATACGTATCCATATTTAAACAAATTTTTCATCTTCGCCTATCGGTTTGTCTTATGTGTGTCGTATAAAAATATATTTAAGCGTTTCTGCGTATTGTACATAATGTAACTAGTGTCTGAAAAATTTTTAACGACTCAGTTAAGTAAGCAGTAATATTTTTTTTTTTTTTTTCATTTATGCTGTTGTAACGTCAATTCGAATGTATCTAAAAAATTTGTGAAAAATTAAAGATGAATTTGAAAATGCCGCATGTCCTATTCTTTTCTATTTTGCTTTTTAAACGTGGGGGAAGTCCCGCGATCGTGGCAAAAATCGTCTTGTCTGGTAATAATAAAATAAAAATAATAATATTTAGACACCGGGGGCCATTGTCGAGCAGATTTTTCCGCGTAATGGTTTCTGATTTACGACTGGAGAATGTACTGTTGGGACGTGTGTCTACTGTAAATTCAAGATTTTGGGCGTGACCAGACAATTCTGGGGGTCGAAAACGGAGGGATGCAGTCATGCACGTTCTACAAGTTGAATGATGATAGAACTAGTTCTTCACCAACTGGTTTTACCCCTAATAGGGCAACAGCCTTGGAAAGTGTCCCCGCTTAATTACTCTGCAATTAAATGACTAACACTTAAATATTAGACTTAATTTGCTATTCACCGGTTCCCTAATTGCAGTTCCTAAATGGAATGTCCACAATCAAAATTGGATCCACGCCTCCATCCTTTATGATTTTTAATGGTGTGACGACGATTTCGAAAATTCCTATAAAGTCCTGTTATACCTCTGAAAAAATATCCGCTAGCATTTATGCTGTAAACGATAAATAGGTCTATTGTTGAAAGAATCGAAATTTCTTCTAAGATTCTTACAAAAGAAAACGGATAAGTGAATGCCATTAGACTCTTGTAATTTATTGACACATTCTTTTAACTTTACTGCCACAGGAGACAAACATTCTATCGATACTTATTCTATCATAGTGGCAATCTAATGCCTAAACAGGTGGAGCTAATTGTAGGTTGGCAAATGCACAAGACCTGTTTGACGCTTCTCCAGCGAAGAAACAAACAAGTTGTTACCACATGACAATTTTAAAACCTGAAGTTCAGAGTCCGGTAGCCCCTCCGACCGGGGTTCTGCCTGCAGTCAAGTCATTTCGTGAGTAAATTTGCCTTGAGCCCAAGGTTGAAACTGCCCAAGGACTCGAAAACACTTTATTCGCTTGGTTTTCTACTTCAATTTTGATTTATTTCAACAATTCCATGTCAACAAGAATCTCGAATTTTCTAACATAAAAGAAAAAAAAATAAATTGAGCCAATTTCAAAAGAGATATAAAACGAAAGACAAAAGCTAGAATTATCAATATAATAATTTGGAAAAAAAATCTTTTTAATGATTAAAGTCCATACGTTCGCGTGCTCTTTTCGCCCTTCAGAAAAGCCGTCTTTTACTAGACTGGGTCCAAACTTCGCATCGATATTTTATAAGAGGAAAAGTAGCAGACTGTTGTGTTTAACACGTGCAGTGGGAGGTCTCCTGTCTAGACAACATACCGAAGTGTTAAGGGTCACAGGTGTCATGTCTTCTTGCCAATTTTCTTCGTATCCATGCTTATATTAAAGAGAAACATCTACAGATGATCGGCACTTAGATTTTTTTTTTTTTTAGAATGGAGTTGATATCTTTCTTCTAACGTATTCAATGCCATTCTAATATCGAAAAAAATAAAGAAACTCCAACTAAAATATAAAAGAAATACGACAAGCCTTCGATCTTGGAAAAATTTACAAAATTGTATCTACGTAAGAAGATATTTGATACAACAAGTTTGATCGATCAAAATCAGAAATTTTCGAATTTTTTAAACAAAAATCCGTGCTTGTAGAGTAAAAATTAATTTGATAAATTAATTAATTAACTTTTCAATTAATTAATAACAAGCATCGTTAGAAGTGAAAGTATCTCGTTATCTACTTTATTAAGAAATGGGATGTTAATTGATCCGTCTGTACTCCCTCCAGAGCAGAAAATTACTAAATACAAATCAAGAGAATTGAATGTGCAGTATGTTGGACAACAATTCAAAATAACTTTTTAGGTCATCGTTTAAAATAAAAAATAAAAAAAAGTTTATATAAATTTATACTTTTATAGCCCTTTCTTAACAATTTAGGTCAAGTTATTTGTTGAATATATATATATTTACTCTCTATTATTTTATTCTGTGTAAGTTGAATAAAACCACAAAAAACAATGAAATCCTGTTTTAAATTATTAAAAGTAAGGAATATTTTAACACAAATATTTAGGTATGAAGTATAAATTATCTTAATCTTGGAATATAAAAAGTCTTGATGGCACAATATTTCAGTATCCATCAATTTCTTTTTTTATTATCAAAGANAAAAAAAAAGTTTTTGCTCTGCACAAAATGTATTGCTTATATCATTTCAGTATACTTTAACTGAATAATTAATATTGATTTATATTATTCAACGTAAAATTTAAATAATTTATTCCGCTTGTTTCTGAAATACATGAGAAAATATCAAGTCGCATTTTGTAGTAAATGAATATTTACATAATATTTTTTTAATTATGCGAATTTATTACCGTTTCGAAATAAGTTTACTGAATAAACTATATAATTTCGATTAATGACTTAAAAATATTCATAATTTAATAATAATAATAATAATAAACTTCTGTGGAATTTTTGTTTTTTCTCTTCTTCGTGGAATTAGCAATAAATTTTAATTAAATTGATTTATAAATATTTGATATTTCTTTTTTTTGAATTACATTTCTATTTATAAACCTATCGATTATTTTATGCAATTCTTTATGCAGTTTTTTAAGTGTGAAAAATACAGATAAAATGTTGAGATGAGATTAAGAATTACGTTTTGAAATATTTAAAATACAGCAGTTACCACTCTCTTGAAATTCTTTTTTTTTTGAAGTAACTTTTAAAACTTCCGAATTACCAAAGTTCTTACAAAAAGTTTAGTACTTTTAAGTTAAAAGGAAGAACGATCTATCAAAATTTTATTTCTGTTTTATTGTTTTTTTTTTAAATTTCAAGTTAATGGATACTACAAAACATGTTTTATAATTTACCACGAACTTAAAAGCGTTACGCTTTTATTCGAACTCATCTACATACGTACATTTTTCCATAATCTTATTAACTCTCATCCTGTTTATAACTCATTAATGTAAACAGTTTTAAGTTTTCTAACCTAATCTCTAAAAGATAAATTTATTAACGGTCTATTAAGTATAAATTATGACGCTATTTACGTTATTTTTTTTCTTCCTTTCCTCCGCTTCTAATTCTGCGGAGAATACTTCGAATTTGCAAAATGGAATTCATATAATTCTCGATAATCTGCTTATGTAAGATGGTTTCCTAGATGAGTGTTTCCAGCTGATTTACTGATTGACAATTTACATTCCCCAGAAAACTAATAGGCTATTGTTTCGCTAGTTAAAATGTGATAATTCGATTTCTCCTTAGGAATTACATTAACCTTTGTAAAAAGCGTAATTTAGAATTATCGTTACTACTAATATCCGCTTCAGGTTTTTTTTCATTAACGTTATAGCTAATTTTTATTTTATTTTAAGAACGGAGAGAGAGAGGATTTACAGATTTATGTTCTAATTGTATTAATTTAAAACGAAAGCGTTAATGCAAACATGATAAAATTGAATTTTGTGAAGTTCTATAGACACCAAACGACAATGTTAATATCTGTGAAAAATTAATTAACAAGAAATAATTAAACTATCGTGATTAATTCGGATTGTATCAAATAATAATCAACACGTTTTAAAGTTCGGTTATATTCTTCCATATAAGTATAGCCTAAGTGTTCCATATTCTTCCATATAAGTATAGTGTAAAAATTATACTGTATAATTAGAAATATTTTATGCATCACGTAAAAAATTTGCGAAGGTTAGAAGACATTAGAATTTATAATTAAATTGTGTATTCAAAAACTAAATTTCTTGGAATTATGCGATTTAAACATTAAAAAAAGCAAAAAAAAAAATATTACACACTTAACATGTAAATCGCCGAATAAATTTATAAAGAACCACCTTTTTTTTCTGGAATTCAGAACTTTCAATTGATGTTTATCTTTTTATTAATTTTTATTCCTTCTACAGTACAAATTTCTTAATTTTCAATGTCAAATATGTATCTACTGATCTGTCACAGCAATATGTTACAAGATAAATTTCTAAAGCAAGTAGAAATGTTGTTAGTAAAATTAATTTTGTTTTCGAAAATTAAATGAAGTTGTAATTTTATAGCTGCTTTCTTTGACACAAATTATTTACATAGTGTCTGCATAAATATAATTGTCCTCATTCAGTGATGGGTGGATGGCACATTTCAAACATCTCAAAACCCACAAACTTCACGTCTAGCTCTGCTGGTTCATTGTCCGCCAATGCTTAAATTTTTTTTCCTACTATAAAATTACATTTTATTAAGATACTTTACTCAATTCTTTTTGAATTTTTACGTTCCGCTACATAATTATACGGTTTAAAAGTTTAATGAGACAAAATCAAAGTATTTTCTGAGTTAAATTATAAAATAATTACAGGCGTAAACTGCGACGAATTAAAAACAAGGAAACATTATTATTATTTTTTTTTCTTGAGAATTACAGTATAATTTTTCAAGAAAACACTTTAAGGTTGAAGTTAAACATTAATTTATTATAATAAAAAAATTATTTAGACACTATTTTTACTTAATTATGTAAAAATCTCCACATAGTTAAAGAATAAATTAAGGTGAAGATTTAAAAGTTTACTTAACAGCGATAAAATATTGTATAATTTTAGGAGTTTGAAACTATAGATTAGAGGTAAGAGCAATTGAATAATAGATGAAAATTTACAATATTTATTACTATTTTCTCTTATTTAAACATTTTAAATGTGTTTTAAGGAAAGTATATCATTGACAGTTATAAATGTTCGTAGCCGCTTTAGTAAATGTTTCCTAATTCGCTTTCTGTTGCACAGTCGATAATCGCTGTTTAATATATTATATATTGAAGTGTTTTATTTGATGCTTGCTTAGAATTTATGAATATATCTGTTAAGGATCATTTACACTGCCTGTATAGGATACGGATTGCGTAGTGTCAGTATAAATTATAGATAGCTGGACGATCCACCCAAGTTGTCTAGCTTGGATAAGAAATAGATTACGAAGCTTCGACGCCAACCTACCCATGAAAAATTATGAGAACCGAAACAAATTCGTATCTGGATTCTTTACGACTATTCTTTACCACGTAACATCTAGCCAGTAAGCTGCTTGCATGGAGTGACCATGTTGTTTATCACCCTAACCGGAGAGAAAGTGAAAAATGGGTCTAAATATGGTTAGACGTAGAGTATTTTTTTAAAATTATTTATATATTGATCTATAAATTCATTATATTGCATTACAAGACTTATAAAATGACTCATTTAAAATTTTATTTTAGTTTCGAGGGTTCAAAATAGTAGAAATCCGGGAGGATCCAGATAGTATGGTCACTCTATGCTTGCTTAGAACTTCTCTATTTTTGAACATTATAATTAAATAAGTATGGAATTATAAATTCAACAATAATATATATTTTCTTGAATGGTAATGATAATCTTATAATAATTTTTATTCGGAAAATATAGGAAAAAAAAATTGTTTTCAGTCGAATCTTGGAGATATTTTATCATTTCACTGCTTGATGATTCCGATGCTTTGCAAATCTGAAAATAATCGACAATTCTTAAAGTTATATTATGTTTTAAGTGATAAATCCATAATATATTGGCTTTAAAATATATTTCGGGTGTAAATTTCTTCTCCAATTTATAATAAATTGTGAAATGTTAGCAGAATGAATAATAAGCATATAAAATATTGGTGATTATAATATATATGAAGAAAATTTAAATTAAATGAATAATAATAATAATAAGAAAAGTTTGGATATTTTAACGAATTATTTATTTTAATGACTAAAAATATAATTAATAATTAATTCACTTGTGTTGATAATATTGGTCGAAAATTGGAAAACTTTAGAATTAGATTATAAAAATTTTAATTTGAAAATTGGATTATGCAAAATACTAAAATGATATTTATTCTAAATGGAAATTTGTAAATAAAATCGAATAATTAAATTATTAATCGTAACGAAAACGAAAGTATAATTAAGAATTCGTGTTGTTTTAACTTCTAAAATTTTTGTAAATCCATTGTTTTGTCAATGAAATATAATATTTTAGTGTATAAAGTTTTAGAAAATTACGAACAATAATATCTGACAGTTAATTGCCGTAGCGAAACGTAGTTAATTACGAAATATTAATAAATAAATTATATGGCCTTCAATTTATTATTCATTGTGTTTAATTTTTAATAATGTCGCACATTCTAATCTGTCTCTCCTTTCCTTACGACATAAATTTATTACACTTATGACAGGCGTGTGAAATTCGATCATATCGAATTAGCAGTCGTATTCTTTGACAGAAACTTCTGTTACAGTAAAATATTTAATTCACTTCATTTAATGGTTTCAGAAATGATTCATGTAGCGATTTATACATTAGATTAAACGATGTTTCTAGTTTGGTGTCTATCTGTCTTGAATATATACATAAGTTTTAGACATTTTAATCGGTGATTTTTCCATTAAGAATAGGAAGAAAGTTAAACTGTTTAAACTTTTATTTTTGTTTTTAGTTATCAAGACAAAAATCAAGAAAGTGCAGAAAGCCAAACTAAGCTGTAAGAAGGCGCGTATTTTGAAGCTTCGCGATGGAAATCTAAAGAAGGATTTACGTCGCCCCACCCTGAAATATGCCAACGTTACCGAATGCTGCAGCTCCCTTTCCAAGGGTGGAAATAAGAAAAACAGAGTTCTCATCATGGGTAACAATAAAAACGGAGAAGGATTAGTGCCAACATTTATCATGGAGTGGCGCAAGAGTCAAGCCTTCAAATCAGCCATTCGCATGATGAAGAAGATCGACTGCAATGATCCTAAAATAATATCCGAAACTATGTTGGCCGATGGGATACTGTCTTCTGATAGAAAGAGAAGAAATGGGGGTCACTTACGAAGGCGCAAAAAACACCAAAGGAACAAACATGAACACAAGGGCAATATCGAAAATAAGCCAACTACCCTAGCGGCTTAAATGTCGATTTTTCGTACAATGGTTCCTGTATCTGCGAAATAGTCCGGATGTTAGTTGTGCTGTACAGTCTCGTGTTTTTGTATTGTTCCGTATTGCTTTATAGTCATAAATTTCTCTGCCAGTTGCCAATAGAGTGACATTTTTGTTTTTGTTTTGCATTTTTCTCATGTATCACCTCGCTTACAATAAGATCGCGTTAAGTTTTTGGGTAGATATTAAAAAATTCTTTTGAAATAAATATTGACGAATTTTAATTATTCATTTTAACAGCACAAAAAATCAGATCTCAATATTAGCTTAAAAGAATTTAGAGTTATTTTACTTGTAATGATCAGTCAGTAGAATTTAAATCGTATTTAGTTCTTAATATTAAAGAGAGGAAAAAAATTCCATTATCATAAATTATCGTGTTAGATTGCATTGTATTCTTGATGAGAATTAAGATTATCTGTAAGATATGATAAATATTTAAGGATATTCTTCGTTCGACTTGATTTGCATACGTGAATATGTGAAAGGTCGGTTGTATTCTGTTTTGATATGATGGATATTATTAAAGTATGTAAAAATTTTCGCTTATCTCGTTCCATACAAGTGGAGGAAAATTCTAGTGAAATTGCTTTTAATTAAATCTATGTATTGCACTCGCACAGATGTTCGTATTCGTTTTGATTAGATGCCGAAGATAGTTTCTGTCAGAAAGCTTCTTGGCATTTGATGTGTGTCTGAATATTTTATAGAGAAAGAACTAAATTGAAAAAAATGTTTTATTAATCGCATCCGTTATACGTATCCATATTTAAACAAATTTTTCATCTTCGCCTATCGGTTTGTCTTATGTGTGTC
Source organism: Centruroides sculpturatus (assembly GCF_000671375.1). NCBI lineage: Eukaryota > Metazoa > Arthropoda > Arachnida > Scorpiones > Buthidae > Centruroides > Centruroides sculpturatus. The sequence continues at coordinate 262,914 of NW_019384696.1, read as the reverse complement.
GTATAAAAATATATTTAAGCGTTTCTGCGTATTGTACATAATGTAACTAGTGTCTGAAAAATTTTTAACGACTTCAGTTAAGTAAGCAGTAATTTTTTTTTTCATTTATGCTGTTGTAACGTCAATTCGAATGTATCTAAAAAATTTGTGAAAAATTAAAGATGAATTTGAAAATGCCGCATGTCCTATTCTTTTCTATTTTGCTTTTTAAACGTGGGGGAAGTCCCGCGATCGTGGCAAAAATCGTCTTGTCTGGTAATAATAAAATAAAAATAATAATATTTAGACACCGGGGGCCATTGTCGAGCAGATTTTTCCGCGTAATGGTTTCTGATTTACGACTGGAGAATGTACTGTTGGGACGTGTGTCTACTGTAAATTCAAGATTTTGGGCGTGACCAGACAATTCTGGGGGTCGAAAACGGAGGGATGCAGTCATGCACGTTCTACAAGTTGAATGATGATAGAACTAGTTCTTCACCAACTGGTTTTACCCCTAATAGGGCAACAGCCTTGGAAAGTGTCCCCGCTTAATTACTCTGCAATTAAATGACTAACACTTAAATATTAGACTTAATTTGCTATTCACCGGTTCCCTAATTGCAGTTCCTAAATGGAATGTCCACAATCAAAATTGGATCCACGCCTCCATCCTTTATGATTTTTAATGGTGTGACGACGATTTCGAAAATTCCTATAAAGTCCTGTTATACCTCTGAAAAAATATCCGCTAGCATTTATGCTGTAAACGATAAATAGGTCTATTGTTGAAAGAATCGAAATTTCTTCTAAGATTCTTACAAAAGAAAACGGATAAGTGAATGCCATTAGACTCTTGTAATTTATTGACACATTCTTTTAACTTTACTGCCACAGGAGACAAACATTCTATCGATACTTATTCTATCATAGTGGCAATCTAATGCCTAAACAGGTGGAGCTAATTGTAGGTTGGCAAATGCACAAGACCTGTTTGACGCTTCTCCAGCGAAGAAACAAACAAGTTGTTACCACATGACAATTTTAAAACCTGAAGTTCAGAGTCCGGTAGCCCCTCCGACCGGGGTTCTGCCTGCAGTCAAGTCATTTCGTGAGTAAATTTGCCTTGAGCCCAAGGTTGAAACTGCCCAAGGACTCGAAAACACTTTATTCGCTTGGTTTTCTACTTCAATTTTGATTTATTTCAACAATTCCATGTCAACAAGAATCTCGAATTTTCTAACATAAAAGAAAAAAAAATAAATTGAGCCAATTTCAAAAGAGATATAAAACGAAAGACAAAAGCTAGAATTATCAATATAATAATTTGGAAAAAAAATCTTTTTAATGATTAAAGTCCATACGTTCGCGTGCTCTTTTCGCCCTTCAGAAAAGCCGTCTTTTACTAGACTGGGTCCAAACTTCGCATCGATATTTTATAAGAGGAAAAGTAGCAGACTGTTGTGTTTAACACGTGCAGTGGGAGGTCTCCTGTCTAGACAACATACCGAAGTGTTAAGGGTCACAGGTGTCATGTCTTCTTGCCAATTTTCTTCGTATCCATGCTTATATTAAAGAGAAACATCTACAGATGATCGGCACTTAGATTTTTTTTTTTTTTTAGAATGGAGTTGATATCTTTCTTCTAACGTATTCAATGCCATTCTAATATCGAAAAAAATAAAGAAACTCCAACTAAAATATAAAAGAAATACGACAAGCCTTCGATCTTGGAAAAATTTACAAAATTGTATCTACGTAAGAAGATATTTGATACAACAAGTTTGATCGATCAAAATCAGAAATTTTCGAATTTTTTAAACAAAAATCCGTGCTTGTAGAGTAAAAATTAATTTGATAAATTAATTAATTAACTTTTCAATTAATTAATAACAAGCATCGTTAGAAGTGAAAGTATCTCGTTATCTACTTTATTAAGAAATGGGATGTTAATTGATCCGTCTGTACTCCCTCCAGAGCAGAAAATTACTAAATACAAATCAAGAGAATTGAATGTGCAGTATGTTGGACAACAATTCAAAATAACTTTTTAGGTCATCGTTTAAAATAAAAAATAAAAAAAAGTTTATATAAATTTATACTTTTATAGCCCTTTCTTAACAATTTAGGTCAAGTTATTTGTTGAATATATATATATTTACTCTCTATTATTTTATTCTGTGTAAGTTGAATAAAACCACAAAAAACAATGAAATCCTGTTTTAAATTATTAAAAGTAAGGAATATTTTAACACAAATATTTAGGTATGAAGTATAAATTATCTTAATCTTGGAATATAAAAAGTCTTGATGGCACAATATTTCAGTATCCATCAATTTCTTTTTTTATTATCAAAGAAACAGAAGACAGCAAATTTCTTATCAAAGAATGTTTTATATATAAAAAGAAAAACAAGAAAGAAAAAAAATCTAGTCAGATACCACATTGGTAATATGTGGTTTCATTGAGCAGAAATCGAACTGTAATAAATTGCATGCAACTCAATCGATCACTCCGATTTCAAATGTCATATTGCATGCAGCGACGCGTGTCTCATCAATCTACAAGTTCCTGCTTGTTGATGGATTCCTTTCCGTTATAACTATTTTTTTCCCCCTGTTTTTATAGTAATAATTTAAGATTGGGCTTAATATAATATTTTATTATTATTAATTTATCAACTATTTATTTTGATATTTAGTTATTATTCAAAAAAAATTTTTAAATTAAAATTTATTTATTTTAAATGTTTTTTTTTATACTAATCATTCCGTAGTGCCATCTGATGGATAAAATGATTACTATTCTTCCACAATTGAAAGAAATATATTTTGTTTTATAAATATTTTTAAATATAATTACATTTTGTATACAAAATATCATCGTATGGTTTTTTTTTATTAATTTTTAAAATCAAATTTGTATGAATTAAATTAAATTTTAAGTCTACTCATAAATCTNTTCATTTAAAATAATCAAATTTGTATGAATTAAATTAAATTTTAAGTCTACTCATAAATCTAAAATTTGCATAAGAATCATTAATATGGCTGCTGTCTTGTTATTTTTTTTCCTGGAAAATAAATTGATTGTATAAAGCAATACATTAATTTTCTACCTTTCGAAACTTTCAAACTTTAACGGTGTGATATTTAGTGAAATAATGCTCGAGACGTCTACTGAAATTCAAAAGTTCGATTAAAACTTTTACAAGACCTTTTTATAATTATTAAAAGTAAAAATTAATTAATGTGAGTGTTTAATTGCTATTTCCAACACCAAAATTCACGCTAGTGTGAGTCACTTAGCATACGGATTATTAGATAAGTCCCAGCATCAACGAAGAAAACGCTATTAACGTCGGTCGATTTGTCTGTCCGTCCGTCGTGTGCAAATAAACAAGCAGCCGCCCGACTAAACAGTATTTTGGTTATATATTTATATTTTATTTTAAATTCGTTTATTATAATAATATAATATGAGAAATTAGAGAATTGCTTCAGTTTTACATACCGTTCGATTATTATGATTTTAATCAATTATTTAAAAAAAAATCTATCTTAAATAATACAAAATTTGTAAATTAATTTTTCATATTTAATAATGTTTACAAAAGCTTCTAACAAAGTAATGCTTAAGCATGGAATTTTAAATAAACATTTTCTATTATAATTCTGTAATTTAAATTATAAATTGTTTACAGTACATGTATAGTGGTATACGATGCTAATTATATTTGAAAATTTCATAATGATGTAAATTTAATTCTAAACTGATCAATTAATTTTCAGTATCTTCGTAATTTGCACTGAATCTAATCAAGAAAGTGCAAAGGTACTAGGGCAATCCTTGCTTCGACCTCCTTTGTCTAGGTCGAGACAATAATATTTAAATACCTTAAATATATTTTTAATAAGTGGTTGCGCCTTTCAACCATTATATTTTTACTTTGTTGATGTTTTCTCAAATTTTACTTGGCTTTGAGGCTTCGGAGGCCTCAATCTAGAAAGTCCCAAAGCGGCCCTCTCTTGCCAATAATAATAATAATAATAATAATAATAATCGAACGTGACGTATATAACTGTTGTATTTATTTATGTTATTATTAATTGAAGAGAGTTGCAGAAATTAATTGATAAATATAAAATTTATCAATTAATTTCTGCAACTCTCTTCAATAAAATGACGTAAGAAATTGCTATATATAACACTGTGGTTGTGTAATTTATAATATAGATTGCTTACGTATATAGTAGTGTACGATGCTAATTATATTTCAGAAATTCGTAATTATATAAACTTAATTGAAATGAATTAATTAATATTCACTATCTTGGTGATTTTCGTTCGATATTCTCGAGTGTGACATATATAACTGTTGAACGTAGCTATTTATTGTGAGCAGAACTTATACCGGACTTACTTGTTTATCAGCAATTGATGATGTCGAACAACAACTGGAATTATCTCTTTAATCACGTCAAAATGATTGATTAATTCTGAACACTTTTTCAACTTTCCTGTCCTGAATTGAGTTTTTATGGAAGCAATCTATTCAGATGGAGAGATATATGTAACTGATTGATTGAATTTTTCCTCGCTCTCATTTTTATTACTCAATTAAAAATGACGGGTTACATTTTTCTCAGAAAGTAAAGAACCTCTGAGAATTTCTCTCTCAATAAATGATGTATCGTGGGAAGAAAGAAATTTTTATTATTTTTTCTTTTTATTGTTATTATGCAACTGGATAAACCTGAAGGCTTGTTCTAGTTTCCATTCGTAACACATCGGCCAAACTTTTATTAGATTTTTGTGATAAAACAAATTATAATTCGCATTAAAATAATTATATTTAAAGACATTTTTTAAAATTTTTTACTCGCTTTTTTACTTTAGAAAAATATGAAATATCAAACGCGAACCGTTTTAATTAGAATTTATTACTAAATTCCTATGGGATTAGACGTTAAATAATTTTAAAAAATCATTTATTTTATCTTCTTGATTTAAATTGCTTAAAAAAGTATGTTTAAAAATTAGAATGTGTGTGTCTGTGTTTAACTAGGGCTGTATTTAGACATTCGTCATTTGGGAGCCGGAGAAAGACCGACTGATACCCAGTTAAAGCTTCATGGGTGCTCCCTGTTGGTGTGAGCCCTAGGTGAGCCCTTTTTGCCCATAGGATAACGCGCTACTGCTGATATCTGTAGTTCTAACAAAGCGCCAATTAAGAAGCCTGGCCCTTCTCCCCCTTCTCATCCCTCACGTCCCTTCTTTATACTTCTGTATTTCCGTTAATTCCAGAAAATATATTAAGGTCTATTTTTTTCAGCAGAATTTACCGACATTGGGGCAAGAGATTCCCGAGTCTAACCTTTAAACAAATAAAATTTGAATTATTTAGGAAGGTCATGAACTAGCATAAATATAAGAATGATTTATAAATAAGTAATCATAAATAAATCATTAAGTATCCATCTAAAATAAAATTTATTACTTAATAAAATATTAGGTAGAAGGTACATTTAATTGGCATTTCTTAGATTTGTATACTAGAGTTTAATTTCATAATTGTCGCTATACATTATCATCATTTAACATTAGTATATACTTTTGACATTGAAAGAAGTTGCAAACCGCGAATTAATAATCTTAAATGTGTACATTTTAAATCTTACACCTACTTAAAGAAGGAAAAGAAAACCTTCGGTAATAAAGTTATATATGACCGTAATTATATGTTAAATGATCGGCTATAAATCCTAATTAAGACGCATTTATAATTAGTTGATATTAGTAACATAACCACTCTATGAATGGAATTCTAATTAACTCTACTATAATTGTTAGAAATGTAGACGAGTTGAATTTATGTAAATTTAATAGAGATAAAATAAAACATTCTATTCTAATGGAATCGAGACTAATTATAGGTTATAAAATCGATTTTAATAATTTGCCATTTTTAATTAGTTTTCTATGACCGTTTGTCCGAAAAACTTCTAGGAAAATAAAAAAGCAAATTTTCAAAGAATCGTAAAGAAAATTATAATTAGATTCCTGAAAAATTGTGCTTCTTATTCGTATTATTTCTAACCAGAACCGCCAATAGCGAGCACACATTATCTAGATACTACATTCGACAGCCATCATAAAAAATGTGAAATCAATAAAAAATTATGGTAATTTATTATAAAAAGTAAATCTAAACTTTGTTACATATAGAAATAATTTTTGATGGTTATATATAGAGAAGAAATCTGGAAGAATGTTGAACAATGGTCCAGTTGTCTCTGTTCTTAGCTGTCTCTAAAACCGTTTAAAATAAAGAATAAAGGCAAAAAAAAGGATTTAAATCCTTAAGTTTTGATTCTACTGTCAGAACAATTTCAACGTCTGAATGTCTGTCCTATTTGAATCCACAAGATATCATTTCCATCAACCTAGAAAAACTAGGTTGATGGAAATGATAGTAATGTAGGCCTACAGAATATTTATTCCAATACAATCAAATTTTGTAAAATTTAAAAGAAAAAGTTGCTACAATGGATTACTATTCAAATTGGTTTAATAAATAATATTTAAATAATTTTTTTATAAGTATTATACAGAAAGCACTGATGTAACTCTTAAAAGTAGAATATATAATGAGAATAGAAACTTTTTGATTGATCTCATTTTTTTTAATTATAAAATATTATAAAAATAATATAAATTTACAGTATAAGATCAATGAAATAATTCAAAGAAATAACAAGAAACTTTAATTATTTCCTAATTTTTTTTCTGTTCTTTTTGTTTTCTTTGCTTTCTGTTGAAAGAATATGTACTTAAGTTTCTCATCAATTAATTATCATCGTTTTTATGGAGTAAGAAATAAAAAATAATCACTTTGTTGATGTGTTATGAAAAGGTTCTAGAAGACAAAAAAAGAAGATCATAAAATAGTAACAGTCTAGATAAGTCATTAAATAAGATCAGAAGTGACTTTCGAGCAAACTAACAAAAAATATATAAGGTTAAAAGTATTTGTACAGTATGCTACTTTTGATATTACGAAGAAAATGTATTATACAAACGTTTTAATAGAAATTTAAGAAATCGTCAGTCTTCGTTATTGTCAAAAAAATGCAGTGAGAATTTTACGGAATGCTATTTGAATCGAATTGTAGGCGAGTGGAAACGTGTCTGTAAAATTAAGCATCTTCTTCAAAGAATATTTTCCGTAAACGACAAAGGAATTTTGTGTTAAGTTTAATACAGATTTCTAGCGTCAGAATTCTTTCTACAAATAAGAATAGTATAAAGACGTGCTGTCATTTCATTCTAAGGCAACATAAAAGAAAGGATCTAAATCGATTTTTTTTTTAATTAAATTGATTTCATGCAAACTTCTGCTTGAGAAAAACAATAGTAGAAGTATCAAGAGTTAGTCTGGAATTTTAAACTCTGGTTTAAAACTACTTCTGCTAAGAACATGAATTGTCACAATATCAATTCCATTATCTAACTACTTTATTCTATTCTCGTAGACTCGCTTTTCTACAGAAGTTACAATAGTTTTTGTGCTTTAATAAGCTAATACACATTACATTTAATTTTGTTAGATTTCAACTATTATAATTTATATTATTTTATGATTAAATTGCTTATAATTTTTTATAATGTTATCTCTCTTTTCTCTCTCTTTCTCTTTCTCTCTTTCCTCTCACTCAATCCGCGAGTTGGTGGGCAGCATGCTACTTTCTTATCATTTTTCTTTTCATAGCCATCTGTTTGATCACATAGTAAGATCTATTTTCCTTAACGTTATTCTGTTCTAGTACTTCACGATTTTTCTTCAACTTCTTCGAGAGATTCCTCAAAAATGTTCACTAGTACTATTCTTCCTCTAACAAGTAAGTGTAGAGGAGAAATCATACCGGTAATATATTTTTCCTTTACTCTTCTTAATACTTCGTTGCATGGTAACAGAGTATTATTTACACCATTTAAATATTTAGAAGTTTCATAATTTTGGAATATTTCGAATTCATTTAACACTAATTTTATCGATAATAAATTAATTTCGAGTTAAGATATAAGTTAAAATTTTGAAATTAGATTTAAAATATAGATTTTATAATAAATTTATATTACTGTATTTAGAATTATACAGAGGACTTTTTGCAGTTTGATTTATTCCCGACATTTTTATATCGTGTTTTCTTCTATAATTTTATTATTATTATTATTAAAAATGGAATATTTTCGTAGTCCTTTTAAGCAGTGTACGTATCAAGCATACAAATTTACACAAGATTAAACTATTGAATTTTTTAAATCTATAATACAGTGCATGTATTTATTATTTATGAATCTATTTCAAAAAATTCTTAAAAAATTATTTTGTAGAAAGAGTCGATGTATAATCAATGAAAAAAATATATATCTAGAGATTAAATTTAAATAAAATATTCTTAAAAATTCGCATAAAAAAATATTATTTAAAACAGAGGTTTATAATTTTTTTTTAACTTCTAATGCAAAAAATGGAAAACGTTTAAACTTACAAATAGTTATTTAAAATTACAAACGGTAGAGAGAAAATATTACAAAAAAATTATAATTAATTAATTTAATTAATTAACTGTAAACAGGGAAGTGATAAGATACAATTATAAGGATAGGAAAGATATGAGTGACATACATACATATTACTAAAAGATGATTAAGAGATATTTATGAATGTTTAACTTGATTTATTTGTTACGATACACTTCGTAACTTCAAAATATAAGCCAAGTATATATTATTTTCTTTTTAGGATGCAATTTAAAAAAATTGTAGACCTATAAATTCGCATTGTTGTCGGTATTTTTGTCTGTCCCTTCTTAATCTCGAGAACGGAGTTAGATAGATGAAAGTCGAGATCAGATATGAAAAGATTAGCAGTTGATTGCATCGGAAAGTTCATATATAGTTAATCGAGGCCTCCTCTTTCGATTAACTATATATGAACTTTCGATGCAAGGCGGAAGTCACCTTATTTCCATTCAAAACATTTCCCCTGAAAGGAGTTAAATAGATGACAGGAACGACTCTATTGCTGACAGGAAAAGTATGATGTACGGGGCGAGACACTACAATAGTAATTTGAGGTGGACAGCATATATTTTAAATTAAATAAATTAAAAATATGATTAAAAATTGCCGTCAGGCATTGTGACCATATCACAATAAATAATTGCTCGTTAGTTTTTTAATTGCAACTTTAAGAATTTCGAAAATAAATGGCTTATAAAAAAATAATACCGTTTTCTTCGTTTCTGGGCGGGTGATTAAAATATTTCGTCCACAAGAACTTACGATATTTCACACGAACAAAACTTACAGTTTTTTGGTGTTTTTGCTTAACACCCAAACTTTAATTAAAATCACGAAACATCATCAGCATTAAAATCTAATAACTTTCCAAGATTAACATTACCGCGATTTAAACACTTATTTTGATTTATAAAAATACGTAATAGAGACTTAAAATGTCTTCACTTGTCGCCATGTCCAATCACCAGGAACAACTTTTCATTAAATTGTAAATTCGTCATCCCTTTCTTTCAAAAGGCTTATTTGATTTGTACATGAACAACGTTAAAGCATAAAACGTTTTTACTATTCTGCCAGCGACTACAACGGGTAGGCTAGATATTTATTGGTCAAAAGTACTTGGCTATTCTAACTGGATTACACAAGAAATATCACAATAAACATTTTTGATTGAGTGCAAANATTAATATATATATATATATATGTTTATAATCTCGGAAAAATATATACAGTACAGTATACAAAAAATATGTATGTACTAAAATGATGTATCCAGTTGCCATTAAAGGAGGTATCAGGAATAGATCTGTGCTTAAATTTTTTATAGATAAATCTAAAAAGACACACATATAAAAACATATTTTAAAAAGAAAAGGAGGAAAGATATTATTTATTTTTATTTTTTGATTAAGGTGGCATATGACCCTCTGTTTCTTGAATACGTCTACGTTAGCATATTCACAAGTATATTCAGTTTATATACACCAGTAGTAAAATTATCAAGCGCTACATCTGAAAAATTTGAACGACTTCAATTTAAATAAACAGAATTTATACATTTATTTATTTAAATTAAATATATAAATTTTCTAGATTTATTATTATTATTATTATTATTCCTTTGGCTTTTTAAAATTTCATTACTTAGAAATTTACTGACGTAATTTTTAGATGCTCATTGAATTTCGTTCAGGACAATTTATCTTGTCGTAAATTACGCAACCATAATAATTTATATTGTCATATTTAATACCAAAGTTATAATTTAAACATCTTTTTAAATTATTTCTCTTGTGTAAATATTAGATTTATGTATTCTGGAAAACTTTGAACGAATTCTATTTAAAGTAAAATATTGATTTTTAAAAAAAAAATTTATATAACAATATTCTAAATTGAAATTGAATCACGAAAGTTATAAAAAAAATGTGCATATCCGTAATTTTTACATATTTAAAAATATATTTTTTAGTACCTTTTCCTTTATATTTGTGGACAAATCTACTGCAGAAGTATTAAGAGTTCGGAATTTTAAACTTTAGCTTAACAAAAAAAAAAAACGTCATTCATATTTATAAGAAAAGAAAAAGACAGACAAATGTACGTACCTAGAAATACGTTTCACTCTTCCATTTGTTAAGCTGCCACGTAACAACAATAAGGACGTCGTTACAGTTAGAGACCGCTTATTATCAATTTACTAAAGTGATCTCATAGAGTTTCGGATATCTTACATGATACTAATTAATTTAACAAACTTTACGACCATTAAACTAATTTCCATCTCACTTGTACTAATTATCGATTAGAAGATGATATATGCCAATAACTGACAATGTGGATATTATCGTTGAATTATTCCATATATTCTAATTAGAATTGTGATTTATTTATTTATTACTTTCTTGGTTATGTTATATATAACAGAGGGAAAGTATGGCGATGGGTTTTCCATAATTTTTATATTTTTGGACTTGGGGGATTTTCAAACGTCGAGAAATTCAAAAATGTTCGGGGTTTTTTTCTGTATGTATGGATGTTAGTGTGTGTGGGGGGCACGATTTTTTCACTCTCTTTGAAGCTTAAAAACTCCTGTACTTTTAGTTGAAAACTTCTGAAATTTTGCAGGGAGGTTTATGCATTAGGAGGATTGATTCTATTAAATTTTAGTGATTAAAGGTCAAGAGGGTGAAGATAAAGGGGATCGTGTGTAGTATCGAGTAGGGTCGATTTTAATGAGATTTTACTGGTTATTAGCATTTACAAGTTAATATAAAACCCATCCCTACCCTAAAAATTAAGATTTTTGTCATTTTATAATAATAAAAAATATAAAAAGTTTTTAAAATAAAATATTATAACAGACGGAACTACCAAAATTTTAAGCAATTCATTGCTGGATTTTTTTATTTGAAATCCATATTTAGAAAATAAATACAGAATTAGTAACATTTTAAAGGTTTACTAATATTTATTGACTTTTTTTCCTTTTTAAATATTTAAACTAGAAATAAATAAGTTATCTTTTTTGAATTTATGTTTAACATTATTTAAATTTAATTAACATAAAAATATTACAATATGAATTAATAATAAATGAATAACAAGTTAAGATCTTTCTTTCCCACTTATATTTTTTTTGTAGTGGGCTCATGAATACCTTTAAAATTTAAATATGCTCATTTATCATTTCATTCTAATAGATAATAATCTATTTATTATTATTATTATTATTATTTTCTTTTTAGAGTGGTAACGAAAGTGTAAAAGATTTAAATCCTTTGACAATTTGAAAACTTTTTGTAATTCTGACATTTTAAATCCTTGGTTGTCAGATTTTCAATAAAAAATACAATCCGATATGTACCGATTGTCGTGTTTGAAATCTGTCAAATTGAAAGTTTCGAGCTAGAGATGACGAACATATATTCACACACCAGTCCCAAACAGATCAAGAAGCGTGAAATTTTTTTTTTTTTTTATATGATTTTGCCATCGAAATGCATTTCAAATGAAAGTAACGCTATCTTGATAAAATCCATAAAAATTTTTATTCTAAGAAATTTAAATTTTTAATTTAATCTATTCGCAGCATCCTATAAGAATTCGGAATTGGTTTTAATAAATATTGATGTACAGTAATATATCATAATTTGAAATGATACAGATGCGAGCGATTATTTATTGTAACATGGCTGTAATTTTTAATCATATTTTTAATTTATTTCATTTAAAATATATGCTCTCCACCTTAAATTAGTAGTATCTTGCTCCTGTACGTCATACTTTTCCTTTAACAATAGAGTCGTGCAAGTCATCTATTAACTGTTTTCAGGGGTAAACTTTTGAATTGAAATAACCTATATAGTTAATCGGGGTTTCCTGCCCCTAAGCTTTCCATTTCTGCTCTCGATTTTCATCTGTTAACAACGTTCTCGAGATTAAGATAGGACAGTGCAAATCTATAGGTCTACAGTTTTTTTCAAATTGCAGTCTGTAAGCTAAGTAAAAAATGTAAAACCTCTATAGTATAAAAGTACATATTTTCTTTAAATTAAAAACTAACAAGTATGGATTTAAGGGAGGGGTGTAAAAACCCTCAGAAGGGGAACCCCATTCTGAGGGTTTATCTCGAGTAAAGCTGGTATCTCAAGTAGTAAAATATTTTGTAAGGCATATTTTTTCCTTTCTGCACTTCCCCTAAAGACTTCTGGATCCGTTATTAATGACTCAATTTAAATAATTGTCTATACTTCAATTAGTGAAGGAAATCTGGTTTTCCTTCACTAAACCAGATTTCCTTCACTAAAAAATCTATTTTGGTAACATTTCACATGCCTATTATTACTATAATTTATACTACTACAAGTATATCTATGTAATTATACAACAAAACTTTAATATCTCTCTTTAGTGTATATATATATATATATATATATATTTATTTATTTATTTAAATTTTAATCGTTTTCTGAATCTATACAGTAGTTTATATTATACTAAAGAATTTACTTATCAACTAAATTTCAATTAGGGTAAGAGAATTCATATTTAACATATTATAATCCGTTTTAATCAAATGAAATAAATATATTTTGTATCAAAGATAAGATTTAAATGACACACACTTTGTGTAGAGACAGATGCAATTAATTTGACAAATAGGCTACGTAGTTTTCTATTTATTCTATAATTTGGTCTTCTATCCAATAAAATAAATCTCATACCGTCAGCCTAACAGTAAGAAAAAAATTTTATCGACGAAAATGGATTTCTTAAATTTGATACGTGACCATATTAAAAGCCATAAGCTTTTATTTCTTTTTTACCAAACTTTTTTATTTTAATTCATTTAAATTTTCAAATGGAAAAGGAAACCGATGTACTTAATAAAATATTGCTATAAATAAATCCTGAATACTCTGAAAATAACTTATATTTTTCTAGAATTTTGTTTTTATTATTTAAAAAAAAAAGGCAAACAAATTAATAAGCTCGCAGCATTCATTAACTTCAACCGGATATTACATAAATTGTATCGTCATTTATCCAATTAATAAAGTTATTTTTTTTTAACAAAATATAATTAATGCTATCTTCAATAATCAGTTCTATATTATATTCATCTTTATTTTAATGTTACCAGATAGCTTTTTATTTATTTTTCTTGTTATTCACTACGGAAATTACGGATATTGTTTAAGTGAAGTGAAATAGAACCGGGTCAGCCAAACGTGTGAAGCCCGTTTCGTTACAAAAATTTAAAAATATACAAATGAAATCAATAAAATAAATAACGGATTTTCACAGCTTATCAAAAGAAACTAAACTTCTGTAAAAATAATGACACGAAAGAGATATAAAGAGATTCTAAGTTTGATTTCCTGGGATACGACAAAAAAACACATTGACGATCTGCCAAGGGGGTACCGCACGAGTAAACTTTCTATAAGAAACTGGCCCATATTTAGGTGTTAGGACACGTGAAGAAAATCCGCGGTCAGTCCCTTAGTGAGGCGCAAACTCGCGACTAACTTACTAAGGTTTATAGTTTTATCCACTCGGCCATTGCTGGGCTTTCTGGAAATATCTTCATATCACGCCTCTGTTTAAATGACCCCATTGATATTTTCTCTATTTGAACTTACTTACCAGCTTCTATAACATTATTCAACTTTAAATAATGTATTACTCCCCTCTTGGGTTAGATTAGGATGTTAATGAGAAATATTTTTAATAAATTAATATTTCTTAATTTTAAATACAATTACTCCAATATATACAAAAATGATTTATTGTAAAGAATAAATTATTTTATTATGATAACGTTATTATCAAATATATTAATTAATAGCTTTTATTTAAATATATTTTGTTTGCAATTAAGAATCGATTGCATTTATTTTCACGAACTATTCGTGTATAAAACCTGTATAAGTGGTGATGTATAGTACCACTTATAATAAGGTAATAGTTTCGAGTACGACGTGTTAAAAATGTTACATGATACGAACGTATTTAATGAGACCATTCACCAAAATTATTAACAATTTTTCCTAGAATAATCTTATTATTATTTCTAATAAAGGCCAACAACATAGCCGTCCTATTCTATAAATCTTTCCAGAGAAATTTCTTTAATAAGTAGAATTTTTTTCTAAGAATATTTTCTTCTATATCAATTATGTTCATTTTTATGCTTCCGTATTACCTCATATTAATATAGAAACAATTATACTAGCTTATACCGCGTGACATTCTCAATACAATCGTTTTGACAATATATAACTCGAGAACAAATGGATTAGGATCACTTATGCAAGATTTTTCTACTGTTTTCGATAGATTTTCTGCTCATATAAACCGTATTCAGGTAGACTGACTACTAAAGGCAGTGTCTACCTGGTGAAAGATCGTTTCGCTTCTCATGCTGCCATCTTCAGTCATTTTGTATTTATAAAGTATAGAATTATAAATTCATAATATTCAATTTGGATAAGGGCTAGAGTACTTGTAAAAGGTATTTTTTCCAGTTAATATTTAAATTTTGCTTTTATTTTCAGTGAAAAATTATTACCAATTCATTTAAATCTTATTGTAGAGCATTTTGTAATCTAACTTCGAGAAGACATAAAATAGCATTTTTAAATTATTTACAAAATAGTAAGAACTAGTAATGACTATTAAGGAAAGGTTATGATACGTACAATCTGTTTTAAGAAAGGTTCTACATTAATGGAAAATGTTCAGTTTCCTTATAATACATAACAGTAAATCTATTCGACAGTTCTAGATCTTATTATTGCAGATGAAACAGTAGAAACAACCATTCACTTGTGTCGTTTAGCGAGGTAGAAAGATATATTAGAAGGAACTTAAACTATTTTTTAAAATTCCTTCTAGATATATTACTTAATAAAACTGTACTTTATTTAACATTACAAATGTTAATGCAGTAAATTAACAGGACTACACTATAAAACCTGTGTAAACCGAATGGCACGGTACTGGATATTATTCCGTTTTGAAACAGGTTTTACTGTAAGAGCCTTGCCTTATAAAGATATTATTTGCCATAGAAAATAACAAATATAATATAAAACTTATAAACTTTATGAAAAATGAATACAGTAATTTATTATTTATCAGTTAGAAAAGATTTTTCTTGATAAATTCTTTTACATTTTCTATATTTAATATTTATATTTAAATAAATCTAGATGTATCAAGTCAGATGTTACACGAAATTAATTTACTTTACATAAATAAAATTAACTCAAATAATTTCTGCATGATTGAACATTTTATACAAAACAAACATCCAATTGTATATTTATTATTAAATTATGGTATTTGTTTTCGGTATAAGATTCAAGAATTCGAAAATTAATTTTATTTCGTAACAGAAATTGTTGACTTTAAAGATTTACATACATATATTTCTTTATATTTATCTCTCTATATATCTCTTTACTACTTCTTCGAATACTTATTCAATTAATATAAACCCTCCTTGAAATTCTTATTCACTCATATCAAGCATATTTACATTTTTCTAAATTAAAATTCTTTAGAAAATCATTAAATTGTTTTACATTTAAAATTTAACAAGCTTAATTTAATTATTTACGAATTTTTCTTTCATATTCACACTGCATCATCTGTATTGGAATTTACCCTTTTTTATTTGTAAAAAAAAAGGAAATAAATTAATAAGAATTTATTGCATATTTATAAAAGAAATTACTATAGAAAACTTATTGTTTCAAATTGAATTTAATAACTAATTTAAATTGCTTATGATTAATAATTGGAAGAATTTAACTCATTTCTAAATTGTACAAATTAATAAGAATAATAAATAAATGTTAATTAATAATATTATTATTATTTTATTGACCAACCAACTTCATTAGCATCATTACAAGTTAATTGTAAAATTATTTAAATATAATTTTATTTCATTCTACTTTGAGTTTGATATAAGAATTTATTAGCTAATAAATAAATAAAATATAAGAACTTTTTTTTTTATCAATAATCAATATAATAAATAAAATAATATTCTTAATTTATTAAATGAGTGCAACACAAATATATTATTATATTATTTCCAATCAAATGGTTAAGTCAATTCTTTCATCACAATTCTTTTGGTACAGACGTCTGCTCCGCCTTTAATTCGTTCAGGAAAGGAAGAGTCTATTTTTCTATGTGCAGTTTTATTCTGTATCTGTAGACTAAAAATGATTTTCGAGCGTTGATTTCAATCTATTCGACAATTGTAATGCCCTTTGGAACGAACTGTATATTAAATTTTTAATATATAATAACTGTATTTAAGAATTTTGAATGATTGAATTAAGTTTCATTAAAAATAAATAAATAATAATAATACCAAAATTGGTTATCGAAATGAAATTACTATCAATTTTCCAAATATTATGGCATTCAATCATCAAATTATTTAATACGAGAGCTTTTAATCTAAAATGTACTTCATCGATTGGAAACTGTAGTTTTGTGAGATTTTCTTTAAAGGATTTTGTAAGGATATTGTTGAAGATAAATATATTTATAATTGCTCTGATAAAGTTTTTATGAAGTGAATAAAATATAATCATTATTTCTTAAATATAATCGTATGAAAACAACATATAGTTTAAATATAAACCGATATATATATAATATATTCGTGCTATGACTCTATTTTTGCATTATGATAATAGGATCCAGTAGCGCGTTATAACTTCATGGGACCCAGGAAAATTTGAATTAGGGAGCCTCGTGTATGGTGTTGACTTCAAACAAATAAGAAAAATACTTAATAGATTATAACACGATAAAGTACAGATAAGATTGAATTGCAATTTCTTCTGGAAATAATACACTTAATGCTATTTTGTTCTATTTCTTCAATCAATCATCATCAAGATAATGGTCCCTCAAATCAATATTTCAGATATTTTACTTTATATTTATTTAATATATATAAAATTATATACATTTAAGACATTTTATTTTATATATGTACAGTACTTACCTCAATGTAGGGCCTATAATTTATTTTTTTACTTTATAGACCAATACTTAAACTTTAACAATAGAATATATAAGTAAAATACTTTTTCTTAAAACTTTTATAATTTAAAACTAGTTAAATTTAAACTACTTTTCTAATGATAATTATATAATTTAAATTGTCTATTTTTTAAAATAGGATTCTTAAATTGTTTAGCGAAAATAACCTTAGCAATTATAAAACAAATATAAAATGATTACATCTTCGTAATAACTGGAATTAAAAGTTCAATTTTAAAACATTTTAATAGCTGAGAACCTATAAAAATTATAATTTAATGTATATTTTTATTAAATATATAAATTATAAGCATATATAATTTATATATGCTTANTCAAGTAAACAGTACATACAAGTACAGTACAGTATTTTCTGAGGAAACACTCGTACTTAATTTTTTTAACCCCATTCCCGATAACCCGGCATTTTCACAAACTCGGCCACCCTTCGGTCCACATTAGGCCGAGTTTTCGAGGTTCTACTGTAATGCATTTTTATTTTATTTTAAAAATTAACTTTGATTAAATTTCATTAAGATTGTTGACTGTCTCTCACATTTTATCATCAGATTATCTCTAAATGTAGACAGCATGATTAAGATTATCTCAATCTTTTGGATGTTCCTTAATAATTTCTTAACACAAGTTTTTTATATATTTGTTTGAAACTTGAAAGAAAACTAAATCATAACAGACAGTACTTATAAAATGCATTTCAATATAATTATTTCAAGATTTTCACCTGTTATCATCAAATATACTGTATATAACTTTTAATCATTAAATGTATAACATTACAAATTAATGCAAATATCAATGTCTACTTAATAAAATGAAGTTAATTTTCTTGTCAATTATTATAACAGAATTTAATCAAAATTATAAAGACTGAATAATTGACAAAATTCAGCATTTTATTCCCTCTTCTCTCTCTCTTGCCTTTCCTTTACAATTTTCAAAAACCTTAAACATTTTAATAATACTTCCAACTAATGTTCACTTAAATTTGATGTGGTATTACTACTAGGAAAACTATCTTNCAGTAATGTTGTACTAATATTTCTGTAATTAAAACTTGTTTTAATTAAAATTAAAAATTATTTTATTATATGTACAAAATATTTTATTGCAATTAACTAACTAACAGCTGATAGTTTTGGAACAACAACGAATATACAGTTTTAAACCTGTTCAAACAATGATCTCTTAAATATTTGTCTACTAGTGCATGCAAAATTAACTAAATAAAATTACCAATCCTTTCTGGGAAGTGTATATATTTTTTAAAATATATTAGTTTCAATAGTAAAGAAATGAAAAGACCCTGAAAATTTACTGAACCAGAATAAAAGTAAACTTATATCACTATCAAAAAATAACCTGCAACAACTATAAAGCTGGAATTTTATATTCCAAAAGCATTAGTCTAGAATAAATTAATCTGGCTTCTAAAAATGTAAAATGTTCTCATCTGATTTATTGTATTAAAAGACAAAGCTGATAAAAGTGATAGTCAAGGTTTTATAATCTATTTCTCAACTTCTCATTTTAATTTCGTAATTAAATTTATTAGATACTGTATATAAAATCTTGATCTTAATTTTACTTAACATTTTAGATTTACTTTAATATATTAAAATAATCTTGAAGTTTAATTTTTCATATCATTAGAAATAAGACAATAAAAACAGATTTAAGGCTCATAATAATTTAAAACTTTAATTTGATATTTGTAAATAAATTTAGTCTATACCAGGAGAAAACAATATGACAGTTGTTATTTTATTAGCTAGCAAGGAGAGTCCATACATGCGGAGATCCATGAATGTTGCAAAAATTAATTTTCTGTAAATGTTAAGGCTATTCTGTATAAGTTTCCTCTTATATTCTAAATTATTTTATATAAAAGTCTGATATACTGTAGNATTATAGATCTGGATGCAAGATGATTAGTAGAAAACGTAGCTATCATGATGTGGAACCACGTAATTCAATTGGAAGTGAAAGTTTAACTCCAACTCGACAGGTATAGTTATTTTTGTATGATTGCAGATACACTTGATAAAATAAATAATACTTAATATTTAGCATTGATTTAAAACTACGAGCAAAAGTCAAAAAGTAAGTTGCAATTGGTGCAATAAGTTTTTGTTTATAAATGATATTGAGACAAAATCTGGTGGCAATACTGGTAATACTTCAGGTTACAAGGAATAGATTTGTTGATGTGACTGCAGAGGTTAATCAGTTTTCAGTCATGAAAGATGTAGCATCCAAATTGGAAGTTCATGCAGAGACTCTTCTTGTGGGCTAAAAGGCATAACCCCCACTAAAATTCAACACCAATTGAGGGAAATTAGTGAGAAAACTTTTGCATTTCAATGCCACACCTCATTCAGCGAGCATCATGAAGGCCTTACTGGAATAATTCAAATGGACTATATGAGAACATCCTACAGTCCAGACCTTGATTTCCGTGTGTTTGGTCCCATGATAAAAGACCTATCAAATCACTGATACAAGTCAGAGAAAGACATCACAAATGCAACATGAGAATGGTTATCGCATATTGGATGGGAATACTTCCAAGAAGGAAAAGGAAAACTCCTGCCACACTAGGATAAATAAGCTTGGTGATTATGTTGAAAAGTAGCCCTTGGATTGTATAAATTCATACAAATGAAACATAGGGGTCAAAAATTTTTTATACTTGTATTTTTGGTACAAGTGCAACTTACTTTTTGACTCAACCTCAAAAATGCACACTACATGCCAAAGTAAAAGAAAATGATTGGTAATCTAACAATACTTCTTATCTTGATCCTGGTAGCTCTAACTAATATCAAGCAGAGTAAAGACAAAGAGGAAGAGTTGCTGAGAGGAAGGGTATGCAGTTGAAAAATGTATGATAAATCCAACTGTCCCATTCACAAGGAACAGGTGTCAGTAACTCCATACCAAATGGAAATAAAATATTGATGATAATTCAGTCTGGAAAATGCATCAGTTTATTTTATAATTTTCATTCCATATTTAGAACTGCAAATATTTTTATCTGAAGACAGAATTAAAATTATTCTGAAAATGTTAAAAACTTTCAGTAAAATCCTAATATATAAGTTATATATTTAGAACTGCAAATATTTTTATCTGAAGACAGAATTAAAATTATTCTGAAAATGTTAAAAACTTTCAATATAACGTTAATATATAAGTTATATATTTTTTGATGATTGTATGGGAGATCCTAAAATTTATTCTCTTATAAAAGTAAATTTATTCCTTTAATATATGGCAATAGATGAATTTATTCACGTTATCATTTTTATTCTTTGAGACGTCACAAATCCTGTTATCTCTTTCGGTTTTGCTGAAGCTTTGTGGTAGAAAATACGAGTGATGGCAACATATAATCGATACAAAGGAATTACTATAAGAATCTTTAAAAAATTTTTTAGTTAAATAAAATTTACACTGTTTTATGTAAAAAATTAAATTCAAATTCAAGTTAAATTCGTAAAAAAAAATATTAAATATTAAATTATTCATCGAACATTTTCAAATCGTAGACACGTTTATTATGCTCGACAGCTGTGAATTATGTTAAACATATATTTAAATAATTATGATAAATGCGTGTGTATATATATATGTATTCATATATTTAATCTCATTAACTTTATAGATCTGTTCGGACTTCAGTAAACATAATGTCTAAAATGATATAATTACTGACTAAATTACATTAATGTTAGAATTAAGAGAAGTGGGATAAGGCCTGAATTAGTTACAAATGTAAGGTCTTTCTGTGAAAAAGTACACATGCCAGCTGAAATGTTGGTATTTCGGGCCTCAGACTGAGGCCCCACGCCTTCAAATTTCTAAGAAAATTCTTTTTTGACCCTCTTATCATGTATTTTTTTTTTAGTTACATAAAAGACTAAATTTTGGCGTAGGTTATAAATTTATCTTTAGAATTTAAACCAAGTAGTTCTGTTTGTTTCCCTTTATTATAGCCTAAATAAAGATGATGTTTATAACATATATTTAAATATGAATATATATAATTTCAGTATTGATTAATCATACATAAGCGATTGTCATGCTATTATTTTACATTGTTACCTGCTTAAATAAGATAATATAACAGCGCAAATGGGATTTTTAAATCTTTATATCCAATCGTATATAAATATTATATTTTAAAATATAATAATTGAATTTTGAGTAGATAAAATTATAGCGTAGAAACTGTATAATTTCTAGTAAAATGAAGTTTATCGTTAACGGCAAAAGGTTAGAGAGCAGTAATCTGTTTAATACGTGCAGACTACATAGAATATCGATACATCTGATAATTAATATAAAAGTGGTGTAAAATCAATTTTGTAGTAAATATTTTTAAAAAAAAAGTTCAGTTTTCTTCAGTTTAATACACTGTGATGTCAAAATATTGGGATGAGCAACAATAGAATGCTTATAATAAAAGTTTGTCGTGATAGAAACGCGTAACATCAATAATGTAGTGGAAAGAAAAGTTCGTACAACAAAGTAACGTGGTGCACAATGAAGATAATAGATATTATAAACAACAAAATAAAAAATTGCCACGTTAAGATACGACATTTTATCGTGTTCGCTTTTCAATAGAAAACAATTCTCGTTTTCATCGAATATAATTTTTAAATAATAGCTAAATTTATATCTGTAAGCTAAGTTTTTTAATGATAAAATAGAATAAATAAGCTCCAATATTCAAATAGCTTATTAAGTAAACTGAATATTGAATATCTAATTTAAATAATATAGTCTACCCTATATCTAATATCCTATTTACTATTGAATAATATAATATACCGGTATAATATATATCTGTATACCAAATATTTAACTTAAATAAATAATTATAGCAGCATATATAACAATTTTCTCTTATAGATTAGCCTATAAATTAAATGACACTTGAGATAAACTAAAAAAACATAAATTTCTTTCAAATATATTTTTGATTTAATGAAAAACTAATAGTCATTAATACTAATGTTATAATCGATATTATAGGATAGTATAAAAGCGAATTTGACAGCATAGAAGTGTTCGCATAACCGAAGATGCAAGAGGCCTGTTACGTTCCTAAGCTCAAATGGCATTTATATATCCTTATCTACTTATGTTTTTAAATAATACTTGTAAATATATTTTAAAAATTCTATTTATTTTATTACAAAGTTGATAAATTTCAACATTTCTATCACTTCATTTAGTAAATACGGATATTAGTGCCATGGGCGTAGCTAGGGGGGAGCCAGGGGGGCACGGCCCTCCCAGAGAACCTGGTGCCCCCCCCAGGAAATCACAGCCGAAAAAGTGTTGAGTCGATTTGTAAAAACCTAAAGCTAAAATAAAAGTTTTAAATACTAAAAAAGGGTGAACGGCTTGCTCGGTGCCCAATAATGAACAATAATTTGAAATAATTCAATTTTGTGTCAGGTTGGCCTCCACTAGGCCCCCCCATAACAAAACTCTGGCTACGCCCATGATTCTATTGTCGCATTGTTATAGCTTGTGGATAAGTCAAAGATCGTCTACCCAACATTCGAAATACGGCCAAGTTCTTGCCAAATTGTTTTTCCTATTTTTCTTGAAAATTTGACCCAGCATATTTTAACGTATTATACTTTTCACAGAAATTCTTCTCAAAAAACAATAACGACAATACGTCGAATTTCGGATTCCCGTTATAAGTCTATGTAAAAAATTCCATTTAAGTTCTATTAATTACGAGGGTTATCCCAAAAGTAATGCACAGCGGGCGTTGTAGGCAACGTAGACAGTGTGTAGATTGAAGTCTTACGAACACGTTGGTATCATATGGTAGTGGGATTCGTTTAAA
>NW_019384696.1:235154-239043 GCF_000671375.1 Centruroides sculpturatus | reverse complement strand
CCCCCCCAGGAAATCACAGCCGAAAAAGTGTTGAGTCGATTTGTAAAAACCTAAAGCTAAAATAAAAGTTTTAAATACTAAAAAAGGGTGAACGGCTTGCTCGGTGCCCAATAATGAACAATAATTTGAAATAATTCAATTTTGTGTCAGGTTGGCCTCCACTAGGCCCCCCCCAGAAAAAAACTCTGGCTACGCCCATGATTAGTGCAATACTTTAGTGTAAATAGGAATATTGAAATACGAGTATGTCTCCCAATGTTACTAAACTTAATTATTCATTGAATATTAATTTAATTTTTAATGAATTATTTTATTAATTTATATTATTTAACTGACTTGTGAATATTTTTTACGGAAGTAATGAGAATGAGCCTATTCGAATATCTTGAGAAAAGCAATAAAAACATTACTACATCGTCCAATTTAATATAAAAATATAGAGGCGGTTAAGAAATCAGTCTACTGTTCTGGGGGAATCGGGTTCGAATCCGGATGAGCAATCTCAAGAATTTTTCATAGGGGTCCATCCCAGATTAACCAGACCCCGTCTCTCATCATCCGATCGTTCCTATTATGGGCCTGCCAAACCCACGATGGGTATGAAAAAGGGTCCTCTTAGTGCCCACAGAACGGAGAGTTCTAAAAAATTAGTAGGAAAAAAACTATCTTATTTTTTATGTACGCACTTAATTTATAATTCAATAGTTAATGAAAATATTAGACTATAATTCAAAGCTTTCACACCCATTAAAGGCCTATTACACATGTATAGAATATAAAGTCATATATCTACTTTTTAAAACAAAAAAAATTTATAAAATGCCATTTATTATCTTTATCTTCTTCATTAATTTAAAACAAAAAATAAATATTTATCTAAAGTAAAAAAAACACCTAATAAGTTAAATCTTTTCTCTTTGAAATTCAATTACGTATAATTTTGTATTACCTTTTATATTTGTTGTACGCTTAAAAAAATTATTTATTTAATTAAATTTTCATATTATTATGCTTAATATTTTTTTATATCAAAAGAAAACACTTGGATTTGTTTGTTAATTTGTTTATTTCTTTATTTATAAAACAACGGCAAAGTATCTACATTTAGAAATGTGATAAAGGATTTACTTTCGGAAGTGGTGTGCAAATAGATTGTTTCAACTAAGTGCTAAATCAATATTTATCTCGAAAGTAAAAAAAAAAAAACGTAAATATATTATTTATTTATTTCAGTAATTTGAAGGAAATGTACTATCTAAATTAATTTTTATTTTATTTTATATTTATATACTTATTCTGCTTATGTGTTGTTTAATATGTACAATTCTAAAGATACAATGGATTTGAAGAATATGAAGAATTTATATTGATTATATTATCTTTTCTTTATATTTAATACAGTAGAGCATCGATTATCCGACCCCCGATTAATCGTTACATCGGTTAACCGACCGTTCTAGTTGGCAAATTTTAAATGTCCGCTAGTGATGTGGCGCTACAATAGTTGGCTACGTCTTGGCTACTTTAATATTATTTTTGTTAAATTTTTGCGTGTTTTAGCTGGCAACACTGGCTCGACCATTGAAGGGAGGCCAGTATTTAAACAAGACTTAATTTTCTAATTATGAGTGGTTTGTTTTGTGAACAATAAAATAATTTAAAAATAATTTTTAACGATACAATAGCGACGATTATTATTGTTTTAAAGAATTTGTTAGGCTTAACATCGATGAAAATTCAACGCGGAGTTGGTTAAATAGCGATATACTAATATACTATACTAATAATGTATTTTTTATTATTTTTCAGTTATCCAACCAACCTGAGTCCCCAACTGAGTCGGATAATCNAAAAACGTAGGAAAAAATTATTACGCAGACAATTTTTACAATTTATTATCTTAAAGTTTGAATTTTGTATATGAAATTTAGAATTTTCTGTCTAAATGGTTATGTTTATTCTACTATTTATTAATTTGTTATTCATGAGGGCATTACTGCCATGTCTTCATATGGATAAAAGTAGGAATAAAACATACAAATTAGTTCATTTTATTCAGATTTTATTGAATACAATAATTCAATAATATCTAGTAAAAGCTAAGCATAATTTAAGTCGAAGGACACATGGTGAGCAATCTCTCAGGAATTTTTCTTAAGCAATTAGTATTGAATATGCCGGACCCCGTCCCTCATCACCCTGGTGCGAACCTATGTTTGGTTTGAAAAAATACCCTTTTAATGCTCAGAGGATTGAAAGAGTTTAAAAAAAAGATAATAATTATCATAAAATTTTCACAGTTCAAAAACTACATCAAGATGTCACTCGCTCTTTTTTAAATCCAGAAACCATCCATAACGGTTAGACAGTATAGCAATTAGAGAGAAAAACTAGAATCGCATGCGAAGTCGCCATCAATAAAGCGACTGATCAACGAGACTATTGACCTGTCGGTCTTTACTCCCACACTTATCTAACTCTCGAAATACCTTGTCAATGTGATAATTACTTTAGGAGGATTCTTTCAAGAATGAAAGATGGAAAACTTAAATATTTATTGTTATGTTTTGGGCATTTGCTTAGAATAGATCTTAAACTCATAAATCTTAAATCCTTCGCTCAAAAAAGTTGAGCGAGGGATAAAGCAAAAACCCGAAACATAACCCAAAGGATTTATCCCAATTTTAGGCTAATCAGTTCCATTGTCCGATTACATTTTGCATTCCGTTTTCACTTAATTCATCGGAAATCGAGAGTCCCTCGGGAGTCCGTCACGGCCTTTTTTTCTGTTCATTTGACAGGATCGTAAATAATGATTTCATAGTCTTACCGCGAGATGGAAATCGAAACGAAACAATATCATTCAATCAAAACTGGCCTTCAATTTCTTGAGGATTCACTTAATTTCCGTTGCCGGTCTCAGGAACTTGTAAATTAACTCTTTCCTGTGGGCACTAAGAGGGTCTTTTTTCAGAAAGTCCATTATGGGTTTGACCAAGCCCACAATGATGCGGCCGAATGATGAGTGACGGGACAGATATATCCGGACGGACTATTTTTCTTAGTCCTCTTAGTGTTCACTGGGCGGAAAAAACAAAAATAAAAAAATAATGTAAAATTAATAAAATAGTTATAAGATATTTTAGTCTCACTGCTTCTGTGTTAAAAAAACTCAGAGCAAACAAAATAATTACCGTATTTTATGATATATAAGACTCATCCCATTTCAGCACTACTGTATTTTAAATTTTGGCATAATAATGGTCAGTAATCGTGTGGCATGACTTACTGCAAGCTAACACATGACTGTCAGGGAACTATAGAATATTTAGGAAAAAGCATTTAGTATATTTAAGCCAATACGCGCATTTGGCAATCGGTTTCCATTTTTTTAAAATACTGTATTATAGTTAAAAAAGTAAAATTAGAATGCACATTTTTATTTAAGCCATATTTAAGGAATAAAGAGTAGTTTAAAAGAAAAGAAATCATTTATAATTAAAATTTACCATTGAAATATTCAACATAAACAAAAGCAAAAGCTGTTTAGCTGTAGCATAATAATAATGATAATGAACAAGAAACATCACAATTACATAAAGCAGTACTCTAGCAGACTCAAATAACACACCATTAAACTTACACTCACATCATAAAGACTTGACACAACATATAAAAAGCATAGACACCATTAAGCAATCGTGGGCTCGAAAGGCACTCCATGGCAGGCATCCTTATGACCTGGCCCAGGATTTTGTTGACAAAACTGCGTCAAACAGCTGGTTAGATCGAGGATGCCTCTTTGGGGAGACGGAAGGATTCATGATTGCCATACAGGATCAGGTCATAAATACTAAAAACTACAGAAAACACATACTCAAAGATACAA
>NW_019384696.1:200895-233248 GCF_000671375.1 Centruroides sculpturatus | reverse complement strand
TGCACTGAAAAAATTAGCAAGTACACAGAACTCGCCCAGGAAATAAGGCATCTGTGGAGGATGGATAGGGTGCTTATTGTACCTGTTGTTCTCTCCTGTACAGGTGTGATACCACACACACTACACAAAAGCCTGGGAACATTACAATTGAGTAGAAATACATCTCACTACAGAAGGCCACTATATCGAATACATGCCATATTGTTAGGAAATTTCTGAATACAGACACAGACACACTTATTTAATTTTAGTTCTTGGTTGCTATGCCTTGACTCTGGTCCGGCGTAGTACACAGCCACCGGTGTGTACCGAGTATAACCCACTAAAACCCAACATGATAATGATAATAATGTGTTTAAACCCTAATANGACAGACACTGACACACTTATTTAATTTTAGTTCTTGGTTGCTATGCCTTGACTCTGGTCCGGCATAGTACACAGCCACCGGTGTGTACCGAGTATAACCCACTAAAACCCAACATGATAATGATAATAATGTGTTTAAACCCTAATACTTTTATTCCAGAATTGGGGTAAGAGGATAATTGTAGCCTACTAAAAGCCATTTGGGAATTCATTAGTCTATGGGAGATTGCAACTTCACATATAAGACATGGAGTGATTTATTTGGACAGAAGCTGCGATCCCGTATAATATGGTATAAGATTCATTTTGAGTTGTTTTCAAACATATATAATTTTTGAACCGGATTTTTGTGCAAAACAATAAATGTTAAGAAATAGTTTGAAGAACATCTTTGTTGCAACCGTTGATTGATATACTGTACAGTTAGAGTCCGTCACGGCCTTTTTTTCTGTTCATTTGACAGGATCGTAAATAATGATTTCATAGTCTTACCGCGAGATGGAAATCGAAACGAAACAATANCACCTTGCGTTAGACGGTTTCTTTTTACAATATATATTATTATAATTAAAAAAAACACTTTTTTTATACGAAATTAAAACATTATCTTGCGCGAATTTCGATCTACTTCCGGAGCCTCACAACTATATCGAATACATGCCATATTGTTAGGAAATTTCTGAATACAGACACAGACACACTTATTTAATTTTAGTTCTTGGTTGCTATGCCTTGACTCTGGTCCGGCATAGTACACAGCCACCGGTGTGTACCGAGTATAACCCACTAAAACCCAACATGATAATGATAATAATGTGTTTAAACCCTAATACTTTTATTCCAGAATTGGGGTAAGAGGATAATTGTAGCCTACTAAAAGCCATTTGGGAATTCATTAGTCTATGGGAGATTGCAACTTCACATATAAGACATGGAGTGATTTATTTGGACAGAAGCTGCGATCCCGTATAATATGGTATAAGATTCATTTTGAGTTGTTTTCAAACATATATAATTTTTGAACCGGATTTTTGTGCAAAACAATAAATGTTAAGAAATAGTTTGAAGAACATCTTTGTTGCAACCGTTGATTGATATACTGTACAGTTAAAAAAAATACAGATCAAAGGAGATTTATGATATAATAATAATATTAAAGAAGGAATAAAATAAAGTAGCAATAGAAACAATACGATATTTTATAAATAATATCTATGAAAAATGATAAATACCGAAAACGAAAGATACGAAATCTAAATCAATATAAGTTATTAATTTTAACTTAAAAAAAAAAAAAAATAAATATTTGCGTATAGGCTGGCAACACTTGTACGTCGATCGCCAGTCGTCTGCGAGTTAAGCGAGATAATACAAAATGGTTAAGGTTCGTTTTCTTTATTTATTCACAACGTATTTAATAAGAAAAATATAATTAATAAAGCTAAAACTCGAATTGTTATTCACATCGTAATTTGAATACGTATACTTATTTACTGGTATGCTTGAACATAAATTGAATAATGATGATTAGTAAGGTATACACTTACTGACAGAAAAGCCGTGCACCCAAATAGATTTGTCCAATTACATGCTAAACTCAGAATATGGTTATGTCCCGGTAGGTATATAATGGTTATAATTGTGGGTCCAACTGCATGCCGGCTAATGCCGTCGGACTGCCTTAAAATTGCTATCGTGGTATCCTATTAAAAGCTTGAAGAGCACCGTGTTTTGAATGTTAGCATACTTGATTCTTGGAGGTCTTTGAATGGCATGCTTATGTGTATAATGCAGTTACGGATGTTATACGCAGCTGGCAGTTTGAGAACGCCTATATTATTGGGCAAAGGGAAGCCGGAGAAATGCTTGTGGTTTTGCCAAATTGTTGGCTGTCTGAGCATTTCTGATTGACTGCAGGAGGATATCAGGATGCACGTACCGGGTGACCGTGCTTGCCTTGCTAGGATAGATGATCGTCCAATAGCGACGCGAGCACAAATGGCTGTAATGGTGTCTTTGGCCACCATTAGATGATGGGTGGAAGCCTTGCTACAGAACCCCATTTCTTTCCTTACAATTTTGGAGCAAATTTGCTTACCGGGAACTGTTATCACCTTGATATTGTCTACTTTGTTTTAAATATAAACATCTTAAACCCCATACTTATATGTTAAAGCCAAAAAATTCGTGGGTTATGTCGGACTATATTTGTTTCTAATGGTGCCGTGACAGAAGTGTGTGGACTGCTATGAACTGGCAGCATATTGTCTTTATTGACAAATCCCAGATGATTTTATTTGGGAACAGATGATCACTGTATAAGTGGAGGACCATTGTAAGTGCATCAATCCATCCTTTACTTAAACAATTCCTTGGTGTTCAATGTTAAATGTTTTATCCATTTTGCATTTTATTGTAGTGGCACAGCCTCCAGACTGTGCTGCCTTGATAAAAACATTGAGTACAGTACTTATGGATAAAAGGTTGTCTCCATAACCGAAAATCATTGTTGGATGTCACTGGTGTTTGTAATAGAATAAGAAGACAATTTTATAGCTTGAGTAAATTTTATTTATATGTTAAAAATATAAATAGATTATGCTTTTCAACATTAACAAAAATTGAATAATTTAAAAATGAACAAACCAACGATTTTCAAAAGCACTTTTGATAGCAAATTCACATCTCTCATCCTCAGGTGAAAATTCATAATTGAACAGAATGAATTTGTAGTTTCAAATATGCAATGATAATATGCTAAGATTTTGTTTTTTTAAAAAATGCATATGTAACAAAGTAAATAAGTTAAATAAACTCCTGGATATATGAGAAAGATCTGGAGTCTTATCATAGAGCACAGTAAATCTATAGTAAAGCTTTGGCCACAACTGTAATGTTAAAGTGCCAACTTTGACCCTTAATATCCGCATCATCAATGAACCAATTTGGATGAAAATTAAAATATTTACTATCCATGATGAATACTGTGGATGCCTTAAATTTTGAATAAATTCATTGGATTGTTTTGACTTATGCAATCAGCATTTTGTTGCCTAGATTTACAAGGAGACAGAATAGTGATACTAGGGTTTCTCATTTCCCGGTCTTTTGCTTGTCCCTGGATTCCAGGATAAAAGTGAACTGTTTACCAGGATTCTGAGAAATCCTGGGACAGAAATAATTTTTAAGATATACATGAAATCAAATGATATAATTATTTTTCATTTTTTAAAGTAATTTAATACGTTCTGCAACCTCCAAAATCATATTAATAATGCTGTATAAGATATATATTAAAAATTACCTTTGAATTACATAGAAATGTTCACAAATAGAAAAAATTTATTAAAGTTTGCTGGAAATTGCATACAACAACAACAACAAAATGCTTTGAATTGAGTTGAAAATTTAAAAAAAATGAACTTAGATAAACTTCTAACTTAAAAGGTGATTTTTGTTTTTTAAATAAAACATAATACAAAATATTATTGTAAATTTTTATAATAAGATTTTAAAAAGCAAAGATGGTCAATACTCCAATCAGCCAATCTGATTCTTATTTTAGTAATGAAAAGTCCTGCTACCAAGAATGCCCTTTCTGATTTAGTTGATTAGTAGTAATTCAAACACAACTTATTATTGTATTTATTTTCAGGCACTTGGCAATTTTTATCATCAAATTTTATTTAGTTGATATGTGTTGATATTATTTACACACATTTTGGGCATTTATTGCCCCTCCTTAGCCAACTTTTTAATTTACAGGTTATCAAGATATTAAAACCACAAATTTCCATCACCTATGTTTACTTGTTGTTATGGAATTACAAAAACTTCTTGGCCCTTAACACACTTTATTTTAAG
The DNA here is from genome assembly GCF_000671375.1 of Centruroides sculpturatus. Taxonomy (NCBI): domain Eukaryota; kingdom Metazoa; phylum Arthropoda; class Arachnida; order Scorpiones; family Buthidae; genus Centruroides; species Centruroides sculpturatus. The sequence goes on along the minus strand of NW_019384696.1, from coordinate 229,015 downwards.
AAACATATGGTTTTGTATTATCTAATTATCTGTTTTTCACTGTTTTAAAATTTAAACAATTTCAAATTTTTCTTATACATTTACAATTAATTTTTCAAAGTGCCAGATTTAGTTGATGTTAGTGGAATTGTCTTTAATGCATTTAAGAGAAGACAGATGTTATATGTTTTTTTCATTGTAGCCTAGGAGATTTTGAGTTTGTTTTCGAGATTGTAGTTCTTCTATTGATTTGTCTATCTCAGCTGCTTTAATAGCAGCATCAAGCTTATAGCCCGATAATTCGGCAATTCGTTTGGCTTTAATAATCAGGTTTATGAAGAAAAACCTTCATACTTGCAGACTTTGTACTCATTTGTATCCTTGCCCAATTTGCACAACCTGGTGTTACGCAGTTATCGAATCTACCGGGCATGGTTAAAAATTAAGACAGCATAAGCACAATTGTTCCAGATATTATGGGTTCCGACAAGTAAAGGATTTTCAGAGTCCTGCCACAAATAAGCTACGTACTGATTATTGACAATTTGTGACATGCCATAACAAACAAAATTAAAAAAAAACTAATAAGTAGGTTTAAAATTAATAAATACAAATGTATTCTGACAGTTTGTGAGTTAATTATACTTTCTATTTGCAAAATTTCCTTAACCTTAACACAAAATAAGAAAAAAGTGAATTTTTAAGAAATCTGCAGGATTTCCCAGGATGAGAAGAATTTCCTGGATTAAAAAAACAACCGGGATCCCGGGATCTCATTTGAGAAACTCTAAGTGATTGCTACTGAACAATCTAGAAGGAGTCTACATATATTTAAAGTTAATGTTAGTGAGTGAGAAAATGCATGGATGCTATTTTTTCAATTCATGGATGTGAAAATTCATGGTGGCAAAGTCAGTGTTCAGACAAGTGCTGTTTTTCACGAGTGTATTAGTAGTCAGCTTTATTTTGGACACGTATACGTTGATCTCTGTGCACTGTTTTATATCATGCACAGAAGTATTTAAAAACAAAAAAAAGATGTGGGCAATATTGGGCATGCCCTTTTGATTGTAACTGGCCTTCCTTTTCTTATTTCTGATTTTATAAAGTTCAAATGAAGTTTTTATCAATTCTGGCCCCTCACTAATTTGTACAGTCATTTTATTTATATCAATGTCCATTTTTTAAAATATGTAGGCACCGTACACCCTTTGGCAGGAACAACACTGACACAGTATTTCCTTGAAACAATATTACCATGTCCATCATTTTTCATGCTCGTCTGACAACCATAGTACGCAACAGTCATGCAATGTCATGAGATTATCATGGATGATCCAGTGGCCATTCATGGGGGTGGTCAGGTGGCCCCCATATGTTTTTGCAATCACATGACATCTGTCAAAAATGAGAGGTGAAATCACGCTTGTCTGACATTAGCTTGTTTGAGAGCTGGCCAGCACCTATTTGCTCTTTTGAAGGTTTTATTTTAAAATATTGAGTATTTATTAAAAAAAGATCCCATTTTTTAAATTTTGGCATATTATTGGTCTGTCATGATGTGATATGACTTATTGCAAGCTATCACATGACTGTCAGGTGACTATAGAATTATCATGAAAATTATTCTATAATGAAGTAGTTGTTGACTGAAAAATACTTGAATGCCCATAAAATCCTGGTGGAATCAAGACATGAAAAGTAAAGCTCAGCAAAAACATCTAAATAAAGGAAGCTTTTTAAAGTTGTGGCATAAGATTATTGGAAGCAGCTTTCACAATAAGACTCAACATGTGAATAAAGTGCACATTACACAGACTATAACTACAGGAAATTTTGTATGAAGCATTGTCTGTGATAATGCTTGTTCTCCTTTAAGACTTTGCTTTACTTTTTGCCTTAAAGTTCCTTCACTAATATTGTTCAAAGATGCTCTAATGTTCAGCCAAATTATTATAGGTGCAACAACTTTAAGGTGCAAAGTAAAGCTTGAAGTGTTGTTCACTATTCTGCAGGACTTCTTACTACTGGTTCTTTTAAATTTAGTTGCTAAACTACACTATATCATTCTTTTATTTACCAGTCTCTCATCTAACAACTTTCTCATCTGTATACATTCCACATAGCTATTAAAGGACATATGGCAAATTACATAAGGCATTGATATGTTTCACACTTTGCTATCTGGCACTCTTTGCTATCTACCAAATAAGTAGGAGTAAGAGTGGTCCTAACAATTAAGATACTGTATAGTGCTAGCAGTACTCTTGTGATAACATACAAATTGATAAATAGCCATTATGTCTGTCTATCTCATTGCTTGACATTTATTTTGTGTGTTAATTTTCATATAAAAATGTAAAAAAAATATATATATATGAATAGTTTTAAGTAATTTTATATTTAACTAGATAGGAATTTTATAAGATAAACAATATTACAATGTTCTGTTACATATCTTATTTTCTCTGTCAGTTGTATATCCAAGAGAAGATGTAAGTAATATTGAAATTGCAATATTACAGATATCACAAGTTAGATAAACAGCAAAATAAATTACTTGTTTTTGAATTTGTAAATTATATTTAGTTAGATCTTGCATAATCTAAAACAACAAATCTAATAGTTTGTTTTAGATAGTTACTTCCCAGTACTAGATTTATTTACATTACACAAGTTCAACTAGCTTTAAACTGATTAGGGGGAGAAAAACCTAGCAGATACTCAATCAATACTCTAACAATGGGTCAAAAATGTCAGTACATTTAACAACCAGCACAATTAAAGACACTTGATCAGTTATAATACGTATTAGTGACATACTAATTTACAAATAAACAGTCACAAACAAAATTTTTTTTAACCAGTAATTGAACTTAAACTAAACTTCCAAATGTTTTCGGCCTTCACCAAGGCTTGCTTCAGGTAATGAACTAAACTGGCTTCCAAATTGGACCATTAGAATGATGATGTTCGACTTTAAAAACTTTGTATATATCAAATTTCACGTGTCTGATTGACTCCAGTATTTCTGAGAAGAAGACTGTTATTTTATACTAATTTACAATGACGTTTTACAAATTCACAAATTTACAGTATTTACTTTATATTTATTTGCAAATAATTTTTAAGTAAAAGTAATCATTTATTTATTAATTATAAATAATATTTTTGTGGAGTGCAATTCCAATACTACATCAATATGATCATGCAAATTAGCAAGTTGGAAGGTATCTAGATAGGTGTTGAAACTTAACAAAGTAACCTCCAAAACTTAGTATAATAGAAATAAACAAGTAAAACGGTAAAACTGTATTTGGGACAAGACTGTCTTGGAGACGGAATCACTTTGATGCTCAAGGCAGGTCTCGTTCTCATTCTCCTATCTTTGATATCGCTGCTTTTGGGCGTGATCATTCAAACTTTGCTGGCCATGACCACAAGATCCTCCACGATGCATCTTCGATGAAATTAACATATCTAATTTCAAAATTTCTCTCCATTGTGTGTCGGCCCGGGTTGAATTTTTGTCGATGCGTAATGAAAAGTTCCCGTTTTTGAAAAAAATAATCGTGGCTATTGTATCGTCCAAATTATTTTTTTATTTTGCACAAACAATGTACAGTTTAACCCGATTATAATGTCATTGAATGTAACGACAACCCTAATATAATGTAAAATTTTTATCGGTCCTACAATTTTACTATACTAGATAATGTTAAGAAAAACCCACTTGTAATGACATAAAACTGTTTTAACGTCATATTTGAAGCACTCCCAAATTTACAAAATTAGATTACAAATTTTATTTAACATAGAAGAAACTATGTGTTCCGTCCTAAGGTCAGAGTTCACTTCTTAGAATGACTGTGGGTGGTACTTTCCCCTACCTGACTTTGGTGGGGTGAGGTGGCTGTTTTGCCTGTTTCTAGAAGAGGGTCACCATTTTGTATTTTATTTTGACTTGATTCTCGGTCCCCTGACTATCTACGAGTCTGGGTTTTTTTATGTGCAAATGATTTGGGCACCTAATACTCTGTGCCAAATATCAGCTCTCGACATGTACTCCTTCATACCTCTACGCTGGTAAGAACATTGGGCAGTACGATTTTATAAACAAGACATAGTCTTGTCAAAAATACAAATAATATAAGTAACTAATAAACAAATGATACTGCTGTATTTTAATCAGGCTATGATGATAAAAATAATACATTATTTGGACCAAAGATAGGTGGCTACACTGCTATTTTTTTTTTTTTTACAAAAGATAATGCTTCAAAGAGTGAGTAATTACATTCCCCAAACAAAAATCTCTGAGATAAAAGCAAAGATGATAAATATAGTAAAAAAAACATTAAAAAATAACAGAAAATAAAAACAAAAATAGCTTAAAGTAAGTGGTATGTAAAAACAATTAAAAACTAATGTATCTTATTTGATTTATTTAATCTTTGTTTACATAACATTTTAAAATTAATAAAGCAGTTTTGCAGAAGTGACATCGCTGTGTGAGCAATCCTTCCATCATTTTGCATGATAATATACATTGTTATGTGGCTGGAAATGTTAATAATGTTTTTTAATGGTGTCTTCTGGGGCTGAGAGGCACTTTATCACCTGACTTGAGTCCCTGTGACTAATTTGTTCTCAGAGATGAAAGCACCTCACTAAGGCAAGCAGTTCAACCATTTCATTTGGACTATCAACACATTAGGGTCTGCTGATGACATTTGACTTTCTTATTGATGACAATGGATAGTCAACAATGCTGGTGACTACACTGAAATCTTGTGAACTGCATAAGCTTGTGTGTTTATTTTATCTTGTATATTTCATTCTAAATATTATCAGTTTATTTATATCATTAATGTACAAGCATACTTATTTATTGTTGTCGATATTTATGATAATTTGTTTGTTATACTTTTATCATCTTTGTACTTTCTTTTTTTTTTTAGATTGGAATAATTGGTGGTTCAGGATTGGATGATCCGGATATTATTAATAATCGTAAGGAGTTGCATATTACAACACCATTTGGAAATGTAATATTTAAAAATAATCTTTAATAGTTAGTAATTTTAAATAAATAAATTTATGAAATGATATAAAATTATTTTTCAGCCATCCGATGTTTTGATAGAAGGAAAAATAAAAGACGTTGACTGTGTTCTATTAGCTAGGTAATGATTAGAAATTGTTTTAATACAAAAGGATTTTATTAATTAAAAATATATGAACTATACTTTAAATCAGTGTTTCTCAACCTCTAACAAATCGTTGCCTCCTTCAATAAAACCGTTCATAGTATCACTTCCTTCAATGAAACTGTTATGTAGTATTGCCTCCTTCACTTCAAAATTCCAATGCCAAGGGACAAGGCTAATGCCAAATTCGTAGTGCATTGAATAGACTAGTGACTAGTATAATGTTTTGTTTAATTATTGTACGATATAACAAATAAAATATCTAATTAATCTTAATATAATGTTTTACTATATTGCCCAGAAAATTATTTTTTGTCCCCCAAAATATAAATTGTTACTATCGCCCCCTCAACATGGAAAAATGCCCACATGGGGGCAATATTGCCCCGTTGAGAAACACTGCTTTAAATGTATGAAAATGTTACTTTACTTAATGAAGTTAAAACAGTCTCTTTTAGTACTTTAGTTACGTGATAACTTTTGTTATATGGTATTTAATATTCACCATGTATACATTTTAAATGAGCCTAATATAAGCCAATATTTAAAATAGTAACAAGTATGCTAAATTTACAAATAATCTTAAAACTGAACAATTTGTTACATATGATTAGTACTATAGGCTATCCCAAAAGTTATTGTACAGTTTTAACTTTAATAATTTAAGATGCATAAATGTTATAAACTTGCAATAAACACTATTTGAAAGCTTTAATAATAAAGTTTTTATACTTTAGTTTTGTGAATTTTCAGATGAACAAATTAATAGAAGAGGGTCTCTTGACTATTGTATTTTCCTAATCTAATAACATTGCCTTTTCTTTTTGTGGGTCACATGAAAATAGTTATCTATATATCATTCTTTGGATAATTTTAGAGTTATGATAACATTACTGAGCAACAACTAAATGTTTTCAGAGTTAAAAAATTGGCTTGAATAATGAGGTGTATTGGTTATGTGGTCAAAGGCTAAGAATGAACTTGTATTCATAAGTTATTAAAGTTTAAAATTGTACTAGGGTTTTTGGGATAGTTTATATTTTGTTCTGAACTACTTTCTAAGACTTTCTGCTGAATTATGCATGTGCTGAAATCATATTAACTTTTTTCAGTCTGAAAATTTTTTTCAAAAACTTCTGAACCTACAGTGTGTGATGTGTTAAGCAAAATTTCTTATATATTTTGCATTTTGTACACATTACTTTTTACTAGAATATGACCAGCAACATTCATAAATTTGCTTATTGCATTTCTCAAGAAAGAATGATGATGAAGATAACAATTAGCAAATCTCATTTCATATGAGATAATATCTCATTTTAGTATTACTTGAACAGGCATATTTATGAGTTTTTTGAATTTCTTAAGTTTCATGAAATATGAAAAATGAATGCAAAGTGAATGCTATGTATATCATAACATATCATGAAATCATTAATTTTGTTTCTTCCTGGAAGCTGATATAATGAGAAATTTCTACTATTCCTGTAGCACCCCTTGTGTCTAACATGTAAAGCTCTGTAGATGAGTATTTTGATATTTGTCTAGAAATAATAGTATTTTTTACACACAATATATAATGATTTGAGCTATAAATTACTGTTACAGATTATTTTTTGAGACTGTTTTATTTAATCAATTGTTTGTTGACTGATATTTAAAATTTTATTTCAGACATGCAAGAAATCACAGTATTATGCCTTCTAATATAAATTATAGAGCTAATATATGGGCTTTAAAAGAAGTCAATTGTACTCATATATTAGCTACTTCAGCTTGCGGTTCTTTAAGAGAAGAAATTCATCCTGGGGATTTAGTATTTCCTGATCAATTTATTGATAGGTGAAGTTTTAGATGTATTAAATTAAATGTTAATTTATTTTAAAAAATAGTTATTTATAATTATCTATAATACAAATCTTTCAGAACAACCAAAAGAGCTAGCACTTTTTATGATGGTTCTCCATCTTCTCCACTAGGTGTATGCCACATTCCAATGCACATGCCATTTTGCTCTGATACAAGAAAGGTAAAATAATATTGTTACAATTAAGTATTAAGATAAAATACATTTATTTACTTCCTAATTTCATAATAATATAAAATTTTGAATTACTAAAACTTTGCAATTAATCTAATTTCAAATTAATTTTAGTAATTATATTTTTAACACATTTATTTTTAATTAGATTATTCTGTGTAAAAAATTATTTTAAGAGGAGAAAATTATTGATAATATTCCATAGATAACTTCTATAGAATGGTTTATTGTTGTATAGCAATTATTCAATTATTGCTGTTAATTTCTGGTATAGAGTATAATCCAGGGCCTTTACTCCAAACAGGAAATTGCATTCTCATAGTATCAAGACATCTCAATTGAAAGTAGATCGTGTGTGTACAAGTGCAATATCTAGTGGCCCTCAATTTTAAAACTTATCAGAGATACCAAAGAACCACAAAATATTTTCTACTTGTTCAGGATTTCTTAAGACAGTTGAGTTTAAATTGGGATTTGTTTAAAAAAACCTGCTTCCTAAATAAAGAAAGTTCTCAAGGCTCAATATCTGGACTCCTACTCTGGAATGTTGTCTAAATGACTTGCTAATTAAATTATCAGACTGTTTGTTTGTTGGTTATAAAATCAGCTATATTGTTAAAAAATAATTATTGACAATTTGCCAAATTTTCTTAAAGCTCAGACATTTTTGGTTTTCACCTAGAAACTAGAATACACAATGCAAAAACCAGACAGGTGGCAACACATAGAATGGACAAAGCATTGTATTGGTGAGGATNGCTTTATAAAAGTATAAAAGCTCTCATAAAGTATTTTTCTGAGGTCTGTCTTATCAGGTAAATTACTGTACATAGTGTATTCATTAATTTTCATTTTCATGTAGTAAAGGCTCTATGCCTTCATAAAGGACGTACTTTTCCTTTGTTTAAGGGTATTTGGGCAGTTTATTCTCTGTTGTATTCTCAAGCAAACAATACAAACCAGTACAGTACAGTACAGTACAATATTTTCTGAGGAAACACGCATATTTATCTTTTTTTAACCCCATTCCCAATAACCCAGCATTTTCACAAACTCTGCCACCCTTCGGTCCACATTAGGCCGAATTTTCGAGGCTCTACTGTATCAAATTTTTTACATAGCCAAATCAATATAGCTGATCTTATTTAAATATTTTAGAATGCAAGTTTGATGATATTCATAAAATACTTTATGTTATAAACAGTGGTGTTCAAAAAATATTTTTTTCTATTATATAACTGATTAAAAAAATAATCAGACAAATCAATAATATACTGCTCAGAACAGAATACAGTGGTGCCTCATACTTCAAATTCAATTCATTCCATTCTAAGAGGCTGTTTGTAGCCCTATTCAATTTTTCCCATTAGAAGTAATGGAAAGTGAATTAATCCCCATTTCCATAAAGTTAAAACAGCAAATTTAAGGTAAAAATAACACAGTTAATTTCCTAATGATAAATTAAAACATGAAAACAGTAAATAAAATATGTAAGTACTATACAATAAATAAAATTGCATTTACTGGTCCGTCAGATCCGCCATACATGTATCACTTTCCTGCTTTGCAATAAGTTCCCATTTCAGATCAGTCATCAATATTACAACCTTTCTAAAAAATTGATGATTTTATATTCTTAGGGCAGTGTTGCAAATTTATGTAGATATAACTTCTTACATGTATTATGGCTGTAAGACCCTGTTTAATAACACTTATTACACCAAAACAAGGAGACTTTAGATTAAATGGAAATTAAACTTTTGTTTTCTTTCCTGTGTGCATTTTAAAATTAGTCCCTCATCAGCCATTACATAGATGTCCAACCTTTTTTGTAATTCATCCTATGAATAATAATTTTCATTATAATTTATGATAAAAAATGTTTTTTACTACAATAAAAACAAAACTGAATTTACATTTCCTGTATGAACTTTTACAGAGTATGTAAGTGTGGTTTGTTTTGTTTTCTTAAAACTCTTCCATTTCTGCATTGGATAAAATTTCCAGCTTTTGTAGTAGAATTTAATGTAAAATTCTTTGGAACATTGCAAAGTTTTACTGTAGTATCATGTCATTAATCATTACTAATAAACTGAGTTGCATCATAATTAGTCAATGCACTACTCAAAAGAATTAGGTGATATTGTAATACAGTAGAGTCTCGAAAACTTGGCACTCGATAACCCGGCACTCCGGATAACTCGGCCACACCTTGGCAGGGCAAAAAAATCATTAGTTAATTAATTTTCAGTTCAGTTTCCTATTAATTAATTAACTAATCCTTAGTTAATTAATTATAGACAGCTTTATAAAAGTATAAAAGCTCTCATAAAGTATTTTTCTGAGGTCTGTCTTATCAGGTAAATTACTGTACATAGTGTATTCATTAATTTTCATTTTCATGTAGTAAAGGCTCTATGCCTTCATAAAGGACGTACTTTTCCTTTGTTTAAGGGTATTTGGGCAGTTTATTCTCTGTTGTATTCTCAAGCAAACAATACAAACCAGTACAGTACAGTACAGTACAATATTTTCTGAGGAAACACGCATATTTATCTTTTTTTAACCCCATTCCCAATAACCCAGCATTTTCACAAACTCTGCCACCCTTCGGTCCACATTAGGCCGAATTTTCGAGGCTCTACTGTATCAAATTTTTTACATAGCCAAATCAATATAGCTGATCTTATTTAAATATTTTAGAATGCAAGTTTGATGATATTCATAAAATACTTTATGTTATAAACAGTGGTGTTTTAGAAATTACATTTCATATTTGCAAATTGTTTATTGTAATTTCAAAAAATATTTTTTTCTATTATATAACTGATTAAAAAAATAATCAGACAAATCAATAATATACTGCTCAGAACAGAATACAGTGGTGCCTCATACTTCAAATTCAATTCATTCCATTCTAAGAGGCTGTTTGTAGCCCTATTCAATTTTTCCCATTAGAAGTAATGGAAAGTGAATTAATCCCCATTTCCATAAAGTTAAAACAGCAAATTTAAGGTAAAAATAACACAGTTAATTTCCTAATGATAAATTAAAACATGAAAACAGTAAATAAAATATGTAAGTACTATACAATAAATAAAATTGCATTTACTGGTCCGTCAGATCCGCCATACATATCACTTTCCTGCTTTGCAATAAGTTCCCATTTCAGATCAGTCATCAATATTACAACCTTTCTCTTAGACGCCATGATTAATAAGTAAAAGTTACATATCATTACTAATGTGGGTTTGTATTCTTTGTTTAGAAACTTAATTTTTTATTCAAACAAAATGTGAATTAAAATAAGTTTATATCTTCAGATAAAAAGCTTATCAGGCATATAATGCTACACAAACAGTAAAAAAAAAATTTGTAATGTGTAAAAAGATTCCTGAACAGAACTTAAGGATACAAAACATATGGGGCATCCAAAAGCTGTTGAAGAAAAATTGCAGGAAGAAATTGTTAAAAATTGATAAATAACACAATATATATAACCAAACATATGAATGTTACACAAGAGTGAGAGATGACTTGGGCATACAACATATTGTCTTTACATTTTGACTGCCTTTTTTTTGCTGCATGCACAATGTGAACTTTAAAGCAAATTTTTGTTCAAGTTAGTCATTTGAAGTACAAGGTACTATTATATTAGAATAACAAGTTAATATTGCAATTTATTGTATTATTTAAATAAAATTTCATTGATAAAAAACTAAAATATTATTTGTTTTCAGGTAGTTCTTGCAAGGGAGATAGGAATACCTTATGCATTAATAGCAATGGCTACTGACTATGACTGTTGGTATAGCAGAAGTGAAGCGGTAAATATTTTTGTAATTGTATTTTAATCATTTCTCTGCTATTCTGTAAGAAATTTCTTTGGTAGAATTTAAATTTTCTCTAATATCTTATATATAATTTGAATTTAATACATTCCTACATGTGCTTTATTTAAGACTTTTGGCAATAGCAGATATTTCCTTTCCCTCTCTCCCCAATTAGTCCATTAAATCAAGGATTTACTGTAAAAAAAGTGGCATAGGTTACATTTATTTATTTTGTCTTTTAAAGCCATTAAAAATGCAATAGATTTATTTTGGATGCAATTGGTTAACATATATAAACCTGTAAATTAGTAGTTGATGCCAATAATTCAAATATTTAATCATCTTCTCTAGCTGGCAGGTAAGTATATCATCATACAGTTAAATAAAATGTATGTATGATGAAATTTGGACTTTTTGACAAAAAGCTCAGCCTTAAGGTTATAATTAAAGTATTATATTTGAATAGCAAAGGAAAATTCTTATCAAATGCCAAACAATATGTTACAAAAACGATTCTCTGTTAAAAAAAAAATATGAATTTAAAAACATAGAGAACATGGATGTAAGTAATATGAAATGTCTGTTACTTTCAACACACAAATAAAAATCAATTGATGTTTTTTTATTAATAAACAGCAAAATAATTATTTCAGGTTAGTGTAGAAAAAGTTCTGTCTGTGTTACAAGGCAATGTACATAAGACGACAAAATTAATTCTGAATGTTATTCCAAAAATAAATAAAGACGACTGGAGTGAAATTCTAGAGAAGCTAAAGGTAAATATTTTTTATTAATATTTTAAAATTAAAACTATATCTTTTAATTATCTTTATTACTGTTCTCAAAAAATTATAGTAGTATTTTTTGAGAACATTTCATTTTTATTAAAAATTTGTTGTAATCATTATTGTAAAGTGTGTTCAATCTATGATATGGAGATTACTGCATGCAGTAATTTTATATACATTTTCATTTACACTGTTAACTCTATTGCAATCCTTCTATCAGTGATTAATACAGACAAAGTTTACTTAAAAACCACACTGTTCTAATAAAGTAGTTAGGAAGTTCCTATTATATTCATGAAAAATGTATTAACCAATGAAAGTGAAATGTTAAATATGTTTTGTAATGTTATTTGGGGACAAGAATAGAGTGATCTCATTGGATTATATGTAATCTCCCTGTAAACTTTTCTAGTTTTGAGAAGGAATGCTCATAAAATGGAGTTACACTGTTTTATCTTCAGTTCTCAAATCTTTTGAACACAGTTTCATGTTTAAAGTAATGGTTCTAAATGAGGGAGTTATTAAACTGCACACAGATTATATAATCTAAGATTCAAAGCATTTTATGAATGCTTTAAATAAATGGAATGGCATTGTTCTGTGAAATATTCATATTATTTGTTATCCATAGCTAACACAACAAATCGTTTTTTGTGTTTAAATTTGGCATAGATGATAAGGAATTAGACAAACATGGGATGAGTGTAGAATGATAAACAAACAATTCAATTCTTTAGTGCAGAAGAAACTAGATTAGATATTTCACGTGAAAATTTGCATAAGTGTGTCAATTGGTGGGCAGATTAATAATGAACAACTGATTGATTCATTTATAACATAACTAATATTCACTTTTTTCTTTAACAGAATGAAGCTAGCTCTGCAGTTATGGTTCCTAAGAAATAATAGTAATATATGATGATAACGTTACATATTTAACATTTTTTTATTATTATTTGAATATTCTTTTTATACATCAAAATCAAGAATCTGCTCACAATTATTGTTAATAAATATAAACTTGTTATTCTAGATAAACTTTGAAATAAATTTCCATTTATATAACATTTGGAATGCTATTGTATTTCACATTATCTTACACAATATACATGTAATGATTTTTTCACAAATCTGATAATATTTTGGCCAATTAAAATCTGACAATAGAATGAATAAGATCCGTTAACATTTAATTCCGAATTATATGTTTCTCAATTACTTCTTTATCTAACAACTTGTTTTGGTGATTAACGTGAGCACTATCTGGACAAACCTTCCAGTATGTTAATATTAATTTTGAAATATACATACGGATAATATTCTTGATGCCCTAGATTTATTCCTGGAATATCCTGTTAGAAATAAAAGTACTTTGTTATTCACTTTTATATTACATAAATATGTATTTATTGAAACATGACTTATACATTATTGTGCAGAGAAAATTTATTGAAAACTACTTGCTTTCTGAATTTTTCTATGAGCATATTTGTTATATTTACTGTCAAATGTAGAATTAAATTAGATGCCAATTTGACAATAATAGACATTGATGAAACATATTGCGATTTTCCTAAGATTCAAATGAAATGGAATCTTTCCATAGTAATTCAAAAAGCAATAATGCCAACAGATTAAAAAAATATTTTAATTGAAAATATAACACAGAATTCACTAAAAAGAAAGGAAAAAATAAAATAAAAATGCTGCATTTGGAAAAGTTTATTTACTTTCAGAGTTTTTTCTCAATTGTTGGGCCAGGTCAACTTTACATTTACATTACGGAAAGTATGGAAAATATGTGGAATTATTCACATAATTAATTATAAGTGCTCTTGAAGGTCTCAAAGCAGAGAGAAACATGATATAGACACAGAAAAATCAAGCAATAGTTATTAATTTAAGATCACCATTTTCATAATTACATCAAAAATCCAACCAGAACCAAAGAGTGAAGATCATTTGATTATCTCAAGAAGCAATCACCATAAATAACAATATAGAAATAGAAATCATAAAATTGCAGGACAAACTGACAGCAACCAAATGATTACATTATCATGTCAATACTTTTTATCTCAGGCATCATTTCAATGAATTATATATCCACGCAGTTCCATATTTTATAAAGTGAGCTTTCTCAGTCTGAAAAAAAAAATATATTTTTTTTTCACAAATTATAAAAATGGATTCAGGAACTTTTTGAAGATTTACATTTAAAGAGTAATCAGTTTGTATAAATTTTATAGGATAAAAACTATAAAATAGCATATGGAATGAAATAATATAAATAAAATAAACCTTTAACTATCCAGCAATAAAAAAGAATTAGAGCAGTGAAACACCTTGAAAAGGTAGAGATGCAGAAGTATTATCTTATGCCTGGAAATCCTTTTACAATAACGCAGATTAACACCTTGTAATCAACGTATATTCTCTCCCCCTTTTTTTTGGCGACTTTTGCAAATAACATAAAAATAATAAAGTCGCCAAAAAAAAGGGGGGGAGAATATACGTTGATTACAAGGTGTTAATCTGCGTTATTGTAAAAGGATTTCCAGGCATAAGATAACCCTTCTGCATCTCTACGATTAATGCATCCCTTATTTATGTGTGCCTTGTGTATCTCTATCTTTTCAAGGTGTTTCACTGCCTGTCTGGAATTCGCAGCTCTAATTCTTTTTTATTGCTGGATAGTTAAAGGTTTATTTTATTTATATTAGCATATGAAATATTAAAAGGGGAGAACTGGAAACAAGTTTCATTTTCTTACCAACATTTTTTCCTCCAAAAGTATATACTGATTTGTAAAAAGGAAGAATAATCAAATACAGCATTTACTATGACACAATTATGATTTCAAAATTTTAAGTTTAGCCTTGATTAACTTAAAATCTACATCTTGTTTAACTTCTGGATTTTGTTACATTTTATTCAAAATTATGGATGGTATAGGGAGAAATAACTCACACAAGAAAATATTATTACATAAATATATGCGAAAAAACCTTTACGTATCTTATTTCTATTGAAAGTTAATGAATTACAATTTCAATGTATTTTTTGAATATCACGTGAAATTTAAGCTAAGGCTAAGTTAGAATAAACAACACACACTAAATGTGGTTTTTCACCAAAAAATAAAATTTTTTCACACAGGGGAAAAAAACTGATTGGTCTGTAATGTTTATTATTCTTTCAACAAATATTTTAATTTTAAATCTTGTTTTTAAACTAAAACAAACAGAAAAACTAAAAATCTAAAAATGATAAAAGGCAGATAGGGTAAAAAATGAAATCAACAGAGACAAAGAACTTACACCATCAATGGCATTCTTTTTAAATGTAACTTTGTGGAGTGTAGAACTATGTGCAACATGACAACAAACTTTAACCTTTATCATAATGTTGAGCATTTTATATGTCATCATAACAGAATTATTTCATTGTATACTTAAAATCTGATTTGGCAATGTAATATTAAATAATAAATGTAGAAAAACAATGACAATTTTAAATACTAATAATAATAATGTTAAAGTTTTAAAGTTACTTTTTTTAGTATGAAAAATAATTTTACTCACATCAATTGGTCCTTGTGCTATGCTTGTGTCCAAGTGGCTATAATGATGATTCAAAACTTCACGTAATTTTCGCATAGTTTTTTTATTTGGTTTTAGCAACATAGCTTGAAAATTTACTGGAAGACCATATCTATAATCATAAAATAAAAAGGAATAAAGTTAAAGAAATGGGGCAAGTAACTATAAAGCATAGAATTAAAATTTAATTATTATAAATGCAGCTTGCTATATTATCTTTAGCCACCTGGTTGGCACATCTCAACAAAGAAACTGACTCCAACATCTGCGAAATGCTACTACTACTACTACATGGCATTACAGCCCGTGTAGGGCCTTGGCCTCTCTGACAATTGCAGTCCAATCTTGACGATCTTCTGCATGTTTCGTCCAATCGCTGACCCCCATCTTCCTCAAATCATCCTCCATGGTCTTCCTCTATAGATCTTCATGGCAGCTCTTATCATCTGACATTCACTCAACATGCACCAACCATCTCAGTCTGTTACTCTTTATTTCCACAACTATTTCAGTATAACCATACAGTTCTATCAATTCACTGTTTTTCCACATCCTCTATTGCCCTGCCTCACACACTGCCCCAAATATCTTCCTTAGAATTTTCCTCTCCCATCTTCTCAAGTTCCCCACAGCATATATGTACAATATGTTCATTGTACATATTTCCAAACCATACATCACACCGGTCTAATAACTGTGTGATAAACAGCCACCTTCAATCTTCTACACAGGCTACAGGATTTAACAATTCTAATCAGGGCCCAATAAGCTCTATTTCCTGCTGCAATCCTTGCCTTTATCTCTTCTTCTAAGTTATCATTAGTTACCAGTACTCCCAGGTTCTTGAATTTCTCACATCTATATATATATAACCCATTCAACAGGTGTCCATCCTTCCGTCCGTCCGTCCCGTAACCGTTTGATAACCGACACTAGAGGCGCCCCACCATGTTTGAAATATGACACACTATCGTGTGTCATATTTCAAACATCCAAATTAACAATTTTAATTCTTATTTAAATTAACACTATGAATTATTATTATTCATTTGTCCAATAAATTATTATTTGGTCAATATAACAATATAAATAATTCAGTATATTTGTAATAGGAATTTATTATTTCAGGGGCTTATATCTCGCGAAGGGTAGCGAGTAGGGGTATGGTTCCTTTGCCTTTATTGTTTGCACAGGGGGCTACAGTTTGGGGGGGTCGCCACATCTTCACCTAATTTTACCATTGGGACTTTAACAGAGCTGTAGAGCATATTGATAGGAACAAAAAGGAACCGTGCTTCATGGAAATTTGTAAACAACGCCCACTAGGGGGAGTCCCGGGCTACTAGTCTTACATAGTTGACACTGTTTAACTTGATGTATTTGTCTTCCCTCACAGCAACTTTCCTAGACAAAAGTAAGTACTGCATTTTACTGTGGTTCACATGAAATCCCAATTCCTCTTCCTCACTTTCAAATCTATCCAATCCTTCCTCCAGCTCTCCCAGGCTACAGGACAGCATAAGATCTGTTCAACTGTGTTAGCCAATACCACAGTTGAACAGATTGCCAGTTGGTGAATTGCCTGCTACCCCTCTAATAACTCTCCAGAACTACGTTAAATAGCAGTGTGGATAATACATCACCCTGTCACAAACCTTGATTAATTTCAACTACTTTAGTGAGGTTGCCCTCTACTTTGACTTGACATTTCGTGCTGGTGAGAGTCATTTGCACCAATCTGATAATTTAGATAGAAACTCCATATCTATCAAAGTCTGGTACAAGGACCTCCTTTTCACATTATTGTAAGCCTGCTGAAAATCCACAAAGAACTGGTGAACATCCACATTAAACTCATAGCACTTTTCCATTATTTGCTTTAGAGTGAAGATATGATCTGTCGTTGATCTACCTCCACACTAGTTGTCACTCAGTCTCTCTTCTACTAGTGGAGTGAGTCTCCTTGTCATGCTCTTAGTACTGTGTATAAGATCTTAGCTAAGTAAAGATATTAAAGATATACCACAATAGTTTTCACATATTGCTCTGTTACCCTTCTTATGAATGGGGCATACAATGGCCAGCCTCCACTAATCTGGCATCTCTTCCTTTTCCTATACTTCCACTATCAACTGTGAACAAGGAATGACAACAGTTCACCCCATACTTAATCATCTCTGCTGTAATATTATCACTCCCTGATGCCCTATTATTCTTCAGGTCCTTAATTGCCTTCTACCATCAACAGCATAATACATTTGTAAATTTCTAAAAATAATTACCCAAGTTGCATTTGGATTGTTATCCACATAAGGATTTATATAAGCCATTACTTCCCTCAACAAAAGTATGTCATGACAATAGAAAAAACTCATTGAAAATGTACTACTATTATATTGTATGGTAAGAGACGATGCTAATTAAAGTCAAAAATAATTATTTAGTGTTATTAAACATCCTCTAAATATTTTAAAATAGTTTAATTTGTTTATTTACCTTCATTGGCTATCTTTGTCGTTCTTAAATGTTTCTGCATTTTTCAACAATATCCCACGAATCAGTGCGCAATGTGAATGGGTGGCAACATGTTTTACTTGGAGTTCAAACGTCAAACGTGTACTTCTGCTTGCCATACAAATTTAAAGTTTGAACTACGGTCGCAACCTCTATAATGTGTGCCTCCATTGTTCAAATGTAAAATTTGAAAGTGATGAATAATGTGTTCTACAGCTGACTGCAACTGCTCTCCAGTGATACTTTGCATGTGCAGTATAATATGATGGCTTAAGTCTGATTTATCATGGAAATGTTGCAACTTTGATTGCATAGTTTGGAAGATGCAAAAGTATTCCCTACTGAAAGTTTTTAACTAAAATTTTTTCTTTGAAAAATCCTTTTCCATATCCTTTGCATAGTCTGCTTACAAATTTTGATGTCAATTCACTTATTGGTTATAGCTACAGAGTACTCTGAATAGAAAACTTTAATTATGCCACCTTGTATATTATTAACATAAGCAGCAACTTTGTATGAGGATTCAGAACTCTTACTCAAGTAATATTTACAGAAATAATTTTACTTCTTTATTACAAATTACATTACAAGGAAACACAAGAATTTTATATTGTAAGTATTAATCAGTTTCTATCAAAAGCAGAGGATGTGACAAAGATGACTCATCAATACAACTGCACCTGATGTTCAAACTCATATTAGAAAAAATTAGAAAATTCTAAATTCCATTGCCATATGTTAGCAAACTTGTGAGGTCTAAATTCAACACAGTTTATTGTTGGATTATCAGTATGGTTATCAAGTTATTGACAAAGAGCCATTTTATAGAAATTGCCACTATCTGAAGAAATTTGTCATATTACTCATCATAAAAAGGAGATTAAAAACTGTCATTAAAAATTTCCTTTTCTTTTTTCTTATACTCAAATTAAAGTACTAAATCAGTTATATAATTTTTGGTGTTTGTCTTCTAATAACTTGAAGAAATGGCATTCTTGTCCATTTCTGTATTCGTTTCATCAAAGTAAAAAAAACAAAAGACCACCACCAGAAAAATCCTGAAAGACACACTACCTTAGTGAAATTAGTTGAAGTAAGCTAAAATTTATGTAAATTTTCTCTCTTCCATTATGCGTTTCAGGATAATTTAGTTTAAACATAGATTTGATTAGTCGAGTTTGGGTGTAGGTTACAAGGCCTTCAGTAGGCCAAGTACCACCAGGTCTAGACATTTTGATATTTGAATACTCTTTTAGAGCTCTGAATATAGGTTTATTACCTGAAGATATGGCATAAGAAATTGAATTTGTCATTGTCTGGGAATATTTGTTGTTGGAGATAATCTTCTCAGGCTGTTTTTTTTATTGGGGTCATTTTAGTATTATGTCAGACTAAATAGAATAAGACAAGTTGGGCATGCTGGTTGGATATCCTTTGTTATCAGATAGCTGTGTGTTATGTGTAACTGTCCTAGGTTCAGCAAGTACAATTTTTTCTTTCCAGTTTTTCCATTGGTTAGTTGTCCATTTTGTTAAGTCTGATTTTATAGTTTGTTATTTAGCTGCTTGTCCCATTCCTCTCACCATTTGTCATATATGTATTTGTTTATACAGTTAAACAATGATAAATAATATTAAAATCAAAAATGTTATTTTTTCTATTATAAAGTTATAAATAAACTAACATAAATCTTGATTGGAACCATACAATATTTATCTTTCACAAAGTTTGTCAAAATTTACTTTTGAGGTTTTGAGGTAACTGGCCATGACTTTCATACAGGCTCTTGTATATAACTATTACAATTTTCACACTTGCTACAAGTGGAATAAAATATATTATTAAATAATATTATATTTTCATTTATCTTAATGTTGTATGTACATGAATATATCAAGTTCTGAAGCTCTAGCATTATGTTATTTGTTTTGGTCTGATTAATTTCCATTAGTATATGTCCTAAACAGAATATGATAATTTTAAGAAAATTATCAAATTATTTCTGTTTAGAACTATTAAAATAAAAAAATATATATCTGGACAACAATTAATTATATGAGTTGCTGGATTTTAAAGTAGTTTAAGTAGAATACAGATTAATTTTTATTTTTCTCTCAGGAAATATAATTACAATCTTTAAATTTTATTATAACTAGAAATCTAACAAAGTTTAAAGAGTATGTTTGAAATTTAAAGTGAGCTAAATTATTACAGTAAAATCCACTTATTACAATCATGATCATTTAATGTTATCAAAATTATTACATATCAAGACATAGAAGTTAAAATATACTTATGAACTTCAAAACTTCACTTCTTGTAATCATCATCTTCAAATAAGTATTTTTAACTAGTCTTTAAATGCTATCAGCCACATCATATGGTGGATAACATGCAACTGTTATAGAATCAGTGCTTTAAACATTTATCAGTTTAATTGTTATTTGCTTGCAGTATAACAGTTTAAATTGCTGGTATTTCTTATCTCAGTTATATATTAGCCATAAAGATATTACTGCAAAAAATAAAAACTAGCAGCAGCTAAGCAATATAGGATAAATTACTATTAATTAATAATTATAATTAACAAATCTTTCAAATCAAAGACATATTAAATAATTTAGAAATGTACGTCTTTTTAATGCCAGAGTCAATAAAACCAGAATTTCCACTAATTGCAGTCTTATTTATTTACCTCACTTGGTTATCATCATTAATATGGATCAGTCCCAAATTGATTGCAGTAAATGGATTCTACTGTATCACATTTTAATTTTAAGTTTTGAAAAGAAGATAATACTTAAATAACCGAGCATAAGAAGCCTTATTTTATTATAAAAAGTGAAACTCACCTCAACACAGATTCTACAAACACACGCAAGGCTTTTACATGAATCCATGCAGTAAAAGCTTCACTGAAATTTACCTTCAGCCATCTTACCAGTTGACTCTAAAACAAACAAACAAACAAACAAAAAAGCTACTTTAGGCAATTAATTTTAAAAATAAAGTTTTTGAGTAGTTTCTTTATATGAAATGGTAACTTTCTAAAATGAATTTTTTATGATTTCAAGTGATAAATACAACAAAATCAGAATTGCAATCCCTTATGCAGCAACAGCTTTCAACAAAAATAATTCTATTCCATTAAACCAATTGTTAACGATGTGGCTTCTATTAATTTCATGCATTAAAAAGAATTATAACTGTAAAATGGATAAGGTTTAAGAAATCTTCAATGAAAGATAAATTAGAAATTGTTGATAGAAGCTAAAGCTTCTATTCAAGTTATAATTAATGCACAAGTCATAATTAATATTTTAGAAAGAACTTACATATTGTTTCTTTTTATCACTCTCTAATTGTGCAAGTGCATTCTTTCCTTTTGCTAATTCCTCCTCACTGTAAGTAAAATCTCTTACACTGAATCTGAAAACAATAAATATATAATACTTTAATGTTATTTTTCAGAAACAAAACTGCAGTCTTGAAATTTAGGCTTGTAAATGAAACTTAAAAAAAAAAAAACAAGTTGGTAGTTAAAACAGCAATCTTGATATAATGATGTGATCATATGTTTTAACACAAATATTAAAGACATTTTTTAAAAAAACAATGCCTAAGATAACTGATGATGGATAAAGTAAAGAAAGAAGCATGTGTTTATGATGCTAAATTGTAAAAAAATATCGAGATGATGCATATAAAATATCATCCATAAATTATTTAGTTCAAATTTTTTAATTTTTTGATCCTCTCTTTCATTTTGACAATTCATAATAAAATTCACACTTTCATAATTGTGTGAGACTCTGCCTTGTTTGTTTACTGCTTAACCTAGATTTTTAACAATACCATTTTATTAAACTACTGTCAACTTTCACACCTGGGAGTTAATCACTGGACAAATTCTCAGTGACTAAAAAGACACTTTCTCATAACCTCACGACCTATTGTTGCAAGTTTGTCAATTGAATATATCAACAGACCGATTTTTGAGGCAGTCGTCCTTCATCCTATAAACTGTAAAGTCGCCCGTTTTCGAAACTTCCGGTATGCTGTCTCTCTCTCACTCCATCTAGAATCAGATCGCTCAGTAACGCGACTGCTTGCATGACCTACTTCCGAACCGCTGCAGCTTCCGTGTCACTCAATACATGGTGGTGTCAATCATGACGAGACACTAAGAAGGTGCTGACCCTTCAGTCACAATTGCTTTGTAACAATATAAATTCTCTTAATTTTTAAAAAAAAATATTTATAAATTATTCCATGAATTACGTTTTTAAAAACTAAATAAATTATATAAAATTTAATTTTAAAACTTTATTATTTCTCTCTATATATAATTATTTGTTAGGCATAGTTCATTTTCTTACTAAACACAAAGAGAATAGAGTCAAAGTGCTAGCAAGCCAATAAGTTACTTTGTTTTGGGCACATCAAAATAATATTATGGATGTGAATATAAAGTTAAAAAGAATAAAGAAAAATTATGCATGCTCATGCTAATGGTTTTGTCTTTTTGACTCTACTGTACATCAAAAACAAAATCACAAACCCCTATTTTTATTACATTTTTAATTTCCTCATCTCATATTATTTAAAATGACAAACTTTAGTCAAATTTTGAGAATAAACTAAATTCCATAAGCCTCATAAAAGATGTTTCACTAATACTCTGACTCAACCAAAAATACTGTAATTGTAATATGAACAACTTATCATAAAAGTCAAGTGAAGAGAACAATGTAACTGAAATATGTTTTGAGTGATAAACAATTTTTGTAAAAAAGAAAATGCGTATAAAAATGTTAAATCATTAATTAAATAAAAAGGTATAACCACTTATGATAAACCCAAAAATTATTATATTAAAAATGTTAACACAAAATTTAGAGATACAAAATAGAAAGGCAAGAAGTATTAAACATATATTAAAGACATTTTGATTGTGTTAATTTGGAAATTCAAAGTTTTAACATTATCATAATTATATTGTTATAATAACTATATTACAGAATATATGTACAGTGAAACCTGCTAATGTGACCACTTTAAGCAGGTCACATTAACAGTGTATATACCATTTATCTCGGCAGATAAGACGATAGTTGAATCATATTCATAAAGGCCCCCCAAAATCCAGTTGTCTTATAGGACAGATACAAAAAAATTAGATTGAAATTTATATAAATTAAAACCATTATAAAAAGACAGACAAACCGTAATTATTTACTAGAAGAGAGTAGGGTATGTGCACAAAATAGAATAGCCCATACAACATTTTTGTGAATAGTCAAGGTCATTACCCAAATGCTGAATCAGTGCTAATGTTTGCAACAATTGCAAGGCAGTGCTGCCAGATGCAAGAAAATCAAATTTGTTAATTCGAAAAATTACAAATAGGACATAATTCTGTACACACTGTACAGCATTATTATTCAGATGATGATTGCTGACCTAAACTAAATTCATAGGCTGTTGATAGTTTGGGGTCATGGACAGATATATGCTAAAACTATAAAACTTTGACAAAAATTTATACTTTGTCTTATCTGCCGAGGTATACGGTTTCACTGTACACACACACACAAATACAGATTTGTTAAATTATTTTAGTAACTTTAAATTTATATTTGGTTTTCATTAAAAATATGCTACATTTAAATTTTCAATTTTCTTGTGTTAATCTAAATATATAAAATTACTTGTCCTGACTGACTGACTGATTCATCATCGTCCAGAGCAAACCGCTGAATCTGAAGTAGTGAAATTTGGTACACAGTTAGGGTACGTCATGAAAACACACACTAAGGGATTTTTCGAAATTCCCCTGCGGGGGGTAAAGGGAAAGAATTAAGGCTTAACTGGAAGAACGGCTTCTACTGTACTATTTTAGATGCGATTTTTTGTTTTCAACTATGTTTAGTCTTCATTGAGCACTTAGGTGTATTAAATTGATAACATTTCATTCATTGTTATAAATATTTTTTATATCACGATTTTTTAACCAAATGTTCAAACCGTTTTAAATTTGAATTTGTTATTGCATATTGGTTCAATTATAGAATGATTGTAAATGTTCCAGAAAATTGATCAAATTGAAAATAGTTCATTTGATTCTCAGCAATTCTCATCATTCTCAGCGGTAGGTGCTATATAACAATTACTATGGTTGTTGAAATACTGAATATAAATGGGGTTTGCTTGCAAAATCTTTGCGAGCAAAGCTGCGGGTAACAGCTAATCTTATAATATAATTGAGATGGATTGATAATAACATTAAGCCCAGAACCCAAATGGTTAGGAGTTGAAAGTTAAAATTTGATACACAATTAGGATATGTCATGAGAATGTACATGAAGGGATTTTCCAAAATTCCTCCTCTGCAGAGAGAGAGAGAGGGTTAAGGATTACCCTGAATCTTACTGTACTATTTTAGATGCAGTTTTTTGCAGGAAATTGAACATATTTTTAGACCCATCTAAAAATTCTCTAATTAGTCTCAGAAGAGGGTTAACCTAATTCTTGCACCTGGTAAAAACAAGCAAGATTGGCTATAATCTAGTCATCTTAATCTTCACTAGCATTACTTTTTGCTTGAGCAACACTGGGCAACTGAGCAACTGAGTTCATCTGCTAGTTTAATATAAATACAGTGGTACCTCAGGTTACGAACGCCCCAGCATACGAAATTTTCAGGATACGACATGAAATTCGAACATATTTTTGCTCCACGATACGAACAAAAACTCACCATACGACGTTACATTAGTTCGCATTTTTCATTTGTTTTTCTTACTACAGTTATTTTTTTTAATGTATTACTTGGCTTTAATTTGAGTATGTTTTTCGCGTTGGAACGAATTATTTGGTTTTACATGTAATCGTATGGGAAAAGATGATCCACCTTACGACATTTTCATGATACGATCTCAGTTTCGGAACGGATTAATTTCGTATCCTGAGGTACCACTGTATAATAATTTAAAGTTTAATGAAAACTGAAGATTTAATATATAATTTAAAAATTTAAAGAAATGTTTAAAAAATTTTCACAAGAAATTAACAGAAGAAAACACAGGCATTCTTCATCTTTTTTTATCCTTTGTCTTTTTCATATCACAGGTACTAGTTTTTACTAGTTTTATTAATGTTAATATATGCATATTTAGGATTTTAGCCATTGCAAAAGGAAAATTTATTTTATACGTTTTATATATTGAGGTGGATAAGAGCCTATAATAAACGGTTGACTCCAATGTAATACTGTTTATTCCTGAGGTGTAAAAAGAATGAAGGATGAAGAATTCCTGTGTTCTGTTAATTTCTTGTGGAAATTTTTTATGAATTTCTTGTAATTTTTTAAATGTAATTGTTGTCCTGTCTATTTACTAGTTTTATTAAATTTAATATTAATTTACCTTTTTTCTCTAGCAACTCTTTTAAATTCTTCAACATCTTTAATAAAGAGAGTTACATTAAACAAACCATGTTCACCATCTTCATAAATTAATCTGAAAGTAGAAGTATTTCAATTAAATTTAAAATTTTTTTAAAATGTTGTCTCAACCCAGATACAGCAGATGAAAACAGTTATATATATAATTATATTGATAAACTGTATAAAAAGAAATTATAAATGCGAGTTCAAAAAGACTAAGTTAAATAACTATCTTCTGTTTTCCAGAATATGTCTAAAAATTAAATTTATTCTCTTATCTTGAGAAAAAAAAAACCTGATACATATAATTATTTGATAAGTAAACCAAATATATACTGACAAAATTGGCAAGAATTTGAAAAGCATGAAGGAGAGTTTATAGAAATATATAGGAAATACTATAAAAATAAATATATATAACTATAATTACATATAGTTATATATGTAATCATACATAAGTGATCAGTATGATTATATCTTCTAAATCAGTGTTTTTCAACCTTCTTGAATACACGACACCTTTACAAGTTAAAAAATTCTGGCGACTCCCCAGGGCCATATTTAAACTACATCAGTGATTTTAAAAACTACGTATTTAATTTTCTTTCTTTAAATATCGATCAAAAAACCAATTGTATTGTAAAATAAACAGTCACAGCCTTCGTACTGAAATTCTAGTTTTTTTTTATTGTAGTGTAGGACCTATAAACACTTGTCTTTTTCTTTTACCCGCAAACCACCGGGTAAGGCTTTGCGACCCTCCCCCCCAGGTAAGGCTTTGAAAAACACTGTTCTAAATTAATTGGTTTAGAACAGTGTTTCTCAATCTCTAACGAATCATCACCCCTTCAATAAAACCGTTACATAGTATTGCCCCCTTCACTTCAAAATTCCGATGCTGAGGGCCAAGGATAATGCCAAATTCGTACTGCATTCCGGCAATACCTACGAGTGGCCCTGGGNTTGGTTTAGAACAGTGTTTCTCAATCTCTAACGAATCATCACCCCTTCAATAAAACCGTTACATAGTATTGCCCCCTTCACTTCAAAATTCCGATGCTGAGGGCCAAGGATAATGCCAAATTCGTACTGCATTCCGGCAATACCTACGAGTGGCCCTGGGTCTTCATCCCCTTTAAGCTAGAATGCATTGAGTAGACTAGTGACTAGTATAATGTTATTTGTTTAATTATTGTACGATATAACGAATAAAATATCTAATTATTCTTAATATAATGTTTTACTATATCACCCAGAATATTGTTTTTCGCCCCCCCAAAATATAAATTGTTACTAATCGCCCCCTCAACATGGAAAAACACCCCCATTGAGAAACACTGGTTTAGAAGAAGTGAAGATCACATGAAGGTCTGGGTAGTATAACTGGTAATACATCTTATGGTAAGCAGTAATTGAAGATTGGGTCCTGCTCTGGCCAATCTTTTCTTTCAGAATATTCTAAATTAAATGAATTTATTTCTAATGATTAAGTTTAACACAAGACAGCAGCTGAATCATCTATCTCTAATCCAAATTACTTATTATCTTACTCATTAATTATCCATAATATAGCTTGATAAGAATCTGACTGTATTGTTGACAAGACTATGTCTTGTTTATAAAATTGTGCTGCTGTCAACGGGTACATACCTTAGAGGTATGAAGGAGTTACAATTTGGCACAGAGTATTAGGTGCCCAAATCTTGCGCACATAAAAAAATAATTAGACTTGTAGGTACTCAAGGGACCGAGAACAGTCAAAATAAAATACAAAATGGTGACACACTTTCTACAAACAGGCACTAGTGCAAGATTTGCACATGCATTGCTTGTTGGAAAATTTGAAATGCGAATGTTGCAAAATTGAATTTTGACAAACAAATCTTCGAAAAAATCCATTTATCCATCCTGTGTTATTCCCGACATATCTCTGGTCACGACATGCTGACCTTGACCAACTGACCCAAGATTTTGAACCTAGATGGCACTAGTTGTTATAATTTTATATTATAAAACTAACTTCTAAAAGATAATAAATGTAAAAAGAAAAAAAATTAATATATTTATTTTGTTTGTGCAAAATAAAAAATAATTTTGGACGATACAATAGCCAAGATTATTTTATTCAAAAATGGGAAATTTTCATTAGGCATCGACAAAAATTCAACCTGGGGTGACACGCAATGGAGAGAAAGTTTGACATTGTATAGGTTAATTTCACCGTAAATTCATCATGGATGACCTTGTGGCCATGACAGAGACCGGCAAAGGCTGATGCAACTGAAAAAATTCCCAATTAAATGAACGATTACAATAATTCATTAATTTTGAAAGTGAGGCAAGTCCATTTAGTTATAATGAAACTCTTACTTTTTTTAGTCAGCACTGTAAACACTATTGAATTATAAACTTACATTATCTGGTACCACAAAATATTAAAAATATATCTATTAATACTTACCAATATTTTTAAATTTATTGAAATGCAAACCTTTAAATATCTCGCAATAACAAAAATTGGACTTGCCCCATTTTCAAAATAAACGGCTCATTTGTAAGTTCCTTCAGCACTACCAGGATGCAATTTTTTGCAAGAGACTACACCTGTGATGATGAAATACTTGGAAACTTCATCTTCACAATGATCTCTCTCTCAATGTATCCAATTCAGAAGTTTCTTACCAAGCATAGAATACCATAGGT
>NW_019384696.1:186961-197312 GCF_000671375.1 Centruroides sculpturatus | reverse complement strand
CTCGTCATAAAACGATAAATAGTTTGTCAAATTTTTATTCATAAAAATGCAGTTTCAACTGCTTTTTATTTTATAAAATCTGTCTTCTTGTGCCACCAGATGGCCTTTTAAACAATAGGTAGTCTGTTAGTGCTGGTCAGTAGTAATCCAAATTCAATACAAACATTTGTTTCTTGAAAATTTGATTACGATTTAAATACAGTATTTATTTTTAATATTACCGATATGTCATCAAAAAGAAAACGTGTTGTATTATCATTAAAAGACAAATTAAAGTATTTGTTTCGATTATCCGAATTTTTCCTTATCCGGACTACCTTCATCCCC
Source organism: Centruroides sculpturatus (assembly GCF_000671375.1). Taxonomy (NCBI): domain Eukaryota; kingdom Metazoa; phylum Arthropoda; class Arachnida; order Scorpiones; family Buthidae; genus Centruroides; species Centruroides sculpturatus. The sequence goes on along the minus strand of NW_019384696.1, from coordinate 196,985 downwards.
AATTAGTCCGGATAATCAAGGTTCTACTGTATTTATCTTTTAACAGAAAAGCAAATAATCTTTTTAAATGCTACATAATTTAAACTAAAGATAAACGATTATTCTGCCATCTTGTATTAGTTAATTCATTTCTTTAATTATCAATTTAATAAGATTAACTTTAATAAATAAATGATACTGATGAAGTTTTGATTGAACCATAACTAATTAATTAAAGATATTATATAATTTGGATTAAAATTGTCTAGTATTAAATTTAATAATTATAAATAAATAAAATTATTTAGAATATTTCTGACACAAAAGATCAACCCATAGCAAGACACAAAGATTGGTCTGAAGTCTGAATAATATAATTGGCAATACATTTTCATGGTAAGCAAAAGTTTGGGTTCAAGTTCTGCTCTGGATCAATCTTTTCTTCTAGAATATTCTAAATTAGTTAATTGATTTGTATTATTAAATTCAACAAAAGATGGCAGCTTTAGTCCAAATTACATAATATCTTTATGATTAATTAGCTACATTACAGCCTAATAAAAATCTGGAAGGATCATTTGTTTATTACTACATGTTGGTTTGGTTTTAGTTGCTATATAATTTAATCATTATAAAATAAATAATTTATCTTAATTATATTATTTAATTTTATCTTTCTGTGGTATCTATCAATATATATATTTTTAAATATTTTAAATTAACAATTTAAACATACAGTTAATTAATTTAAAACATTATATTTTAGTATGTATATTTTGTTTCTATATTGGGCAGAATTCTGAAGAGTTTTCTCCAATTTTGTACATTTTAGGAATTTATTCTGTAATTTATTACTCAGAAATCACAGGTTTTTTTGTTTGTTTTTGAGTTAAGTATAAAGTCTTTATGAATTTAGATATTTTTGAAATTGAAAATGTTTGTGATCAAAAATCAAACCAATAACTCTTGTACAACAAACAGATTTTTGTTCCCATGAATTCTGGAAGTACAGTAGAGCGTCGATTTTCCGAAAGTCAATCATCCGAAAGAATTCCAGTCGGCAAATTTAAATTTTCGCCAGTGCTGTGGCGCTTCAATCTTTGGCTACTAAAATATTTTACGTTTTTGATACTAAATTAACATGTGAAGTATATTTTTTTATTGTTTTTATATTTTTCAATATATTTATTTTGTTTGTACAAAATAAAAAAATAATTTTTAATGATACAGTAGTCTTTGTTAGGCTTAACATCGACGAAAATTCAACGCAAAGCGACACGCAACGGAGAAAAATTTCAACATCAGATACATTAAACTATTTTTTCGTACATAAATCAGTTATCCGAAATACCAGTTATACGAACAACCCCAGTCCCCAATTGATTCAGAAAATCGACGCTCTACTGTATCTATTTTAGATTATATAAATTTATTATAATATTATCAAGTTAAAATTAATTTGTTTAACAAGAAAAACCTAGAAATAAAGAAACTTACATGGATTTTTTTTCAAATGTCATTAAATCAGTTTTGATATTATTGTAATCAGAAGATTTCTTTTTTAAATCAGCATCAATTTGAGAAATTTGCTAAAAATAGTTATTTAATTATTAAAATATAATTATCTATTACATTATTTTTTATTATGTGGTAATATTACTACAAATCAATTTATAAAATTCTAGTGTAAAAAGCATTACTTTTAAAATATAAAGGTAAATTCTAAAATGAACCACAGTAATTATACACAATTTATAAATGTTGCTTATTTATACTAAATTTTTATTATTATAAAAAGTTTTCTTAGATGTATAAATATTTTTAACAACAGTATGTTGTTATATTATATATATATATATATATATTTCATTTACTTTTACAGTTTGACTACTACTGATATATAATCAAATAATTAAAAATTAATACAGTATAGTCCCACAAACTCAATGTGAACTGAGAAGATAATAAGTTACCAAAAATGATGAGTTGTTTGGCATAGTAATGTTAGTCTAAATAGCAGAAATGTTTGTAAATATGCAAAAATTCAAATAATTATTAACTACACACCAATAGTGACCATTTCTATGTTGTAATTAAAAGAATGACATAATTTTCATACAAATTATTTCTAACAAAGAAAAAACCATGCTACATGTATCATTGGGAAATATCTTTTAAAACTGATAAAAATTTAAAGTAAAATTAAGAAAATCTAAATCCTATTTGCTTATTTTTTTGTTTCTAAAAAATAATTGGCAAAATTGGCTTCTGTAATTTTACTAATATTTCACTGTTATCATCTATCAGGAAATATTTATATTGACATTTAATGCATAAAGTAGTCCAAAACATTAAGAGAATATCATAGAATTAATTATATGAGTCTTGACTCTTATAATTACTTTTCAAGTGGTAAAGTAGGTGAAATTTAATTTTAATTAATAAATTGTCACAAAACATTCATGTCCTTAAGACAAACATAGAGCCATCACAAACCCTATCTGCAAGTAATCATTCTATATGGACTTGTGTGTCTAATGATGACAAAGTTATTTATCTAGCTGGATGTACATGCATGGCTGGTTACCCCAGTGTTTTTCAACCTTTTTTATCTCAAGGTACACTTGAACCTATAATTAAATTTCTGCAGAATAAATCACATGATTTAAAGTTGTGTCTGTAAACATTTTATTGCCATATTACTTGCCACTTAACCTAATTCTTTTTGTTTATATTTTTTGTGAATTAAATAATACTGTATTGTTGTTCCTTAAAATAGTAGCAGGTTACAACAATAGTTATTTAGATTAATAATTTTCATTTACATAAGAAAAGCAATTAAGTCTTAATTTGTATTTAAAAGTGGCATGAAAATTGTCTTTAGAAACCTGCCCATTGTCCCACTATTTCTACATTAAAAATAATTTGAATATGAACAATTATAGATACATTTTTGATTAAAAGGAAATTTCATTTTAAATGAAATAACCTGGTGTCATGCACATATAATTTTACTTATGAATATATATTTTTTACTACATTACATATACATTTAATTATTATACCAATGAAAAACTCATATAATCAATTTAAAGAAGTTTTAATTTTGACACGTACTCTTATTACTTTTTGGGATTCTTTCAAAATAATTTATTTAATAACCTTCAAAAATAATCAAGCATCCTTACTAAACCCGATACATGTAAAGCTATACATCAACCAAAGCTGAATATTATCGGGCTAGAAACAGGTGTAGTAAGGATGTTTGATTATTTATATACACCTTTCCGGGGTTTGCAATGGCCGGTTGAGTGCCTTGGGTATTGTTTGCACATCGTGGGTGTTGAATGAGCCCCCAGCTGGCATTGTAATAACCATCAATGGTTATATCGTTAGCTTATATATACTGGAAGAGGAGATTGGACCGAAGGTCTGGGTAGCGTAATTGGCAACGCATCTGCACAGTAAGCAGGTTCGAGTCCCACTTCAGGCCAATTCTCTTCTTCCAGTAATTCTAAAATTATTATTTAAATTATTTAATTAATTTATAATTATTAAATTTATCAAGAGATGGTGCCTAATGCCTAACTCTAATGCAAAATTGTTATTAAATTATTAGTATTATAGCTGTTTCTAGCCCGATAATATTTGGCTTTGGCTGATGTATAACCTTCAAAAAGTTTCCAGCACACTGGCTGTAAATCACTGGATTACTCATTCTCTTCTTAAATTTTCATCACATGGAAATGAATTTAACTGGAACAGTTGAATACATGGACAATCTCTAAGCATAATGTTTTCATGTATATCACATACAGCATACAAACTACTTATAAAGAACTCTCTGTCTATTACGGCAGCCAATCACTGCACAATATCTAACTGAACTGGTTTTATAAGGCATATTTTCAATGAAAAACTAAAAGCTGCAGACCTAACATTAGCAACTAGCAACATCTTAATGGATGCCAAGACATGCACTCTCATGTGTCAGAATTCAAAAACATGTTCTGGAAACTTGTGGATAGCTATNGTATGTACTTATATTATATATATATATATATATATTTCATTTACTTTTACAGTTTGACTACTACTGATATATAATCAAATAATTAAAAATTAATACAGTATAGTCCCACAAACTCAATGTGAACTGAGAAGATAATAAGTTACCAAAAATGATGAGTTGTTTGGCATAGTAATGTTAGTCTAAATAGCAGAAATGTTTGTAAATATGCAAAAATTCAAATAATTATTAACTACACACCAATAGTGACCATTTCTATGTTGTAATTAAAAGAATGACATAATTTTCATACAAATAAAATTTTTTCTAACAAAGAAAAAACCATGCTACATGTATCATTGGGAAATATCTTTTAAAACTGATAAAAATTTAAAGTAAAATTAAGAAAATCTAAATCCTATTTGCTTATTTTTTTGTTTCTAAAAAATAATTGGCAAAATTGGCTTCTGTAATTTTACTAATATTTCACTGTTATCATCTATCAGGAAATATTTATATTGACATTTAATGCATAAAGTAGTCCAAAACATTAAGAGAATATCATAGAATTAATTATATGAGTCTTGACTCTTATAATTACTTTTCAAGTGGTAAAGTAGGTGAAATTTAATTTTAATTAATAAATTGTCACAAAACATTCATGTCCTTAAGACAAACATAGAGCCATCACAAACCCTATCTGCAAGTAATCATTCTATATGGACTTGTGTGTCTAATGATGACAAAGTTATTTATCTAGCTGGATGTACAGTACATGCATGGCTGGTTACCCCAGTGTTTTTCAACCTTTTTTATCTCAAGGTACACTTGAACCTATAATTAAATTTCTGCAGAATAAATCACATGATTTAAAGTTGTGTCTGTAAACATTTTATTGCCATATTACTTGCCACTTAACCTAATTCTTTTTGTTTATATTTTTTGTGAATTAAATAATACTGTATTGTTGTTCCTTAAAATAGTAGCAGGTTACAACAATAGTTATTTAGATTAATAATTTTCATTTACATAAGAAAAGCAATTAAGTCTTAATTTGTATTTAAAAGTGGCATGAAAATTGTCTTTAGAAACCTGCCCATTGTCCCACTATTTCTACATTAAAAATAATTTGAATATGAACAATTATAGATACATTTTTGATTAAAAGGAAATTTCATTTTAAATGAAATAACCTGGTGTCATGCACATATAATTTTACTTATGAATATATATTTTTTACTACATTACATATACGTTTATTATTTATAACAATGAAAAACTCATATGAATAATTTGAATATGAACAATTATAGATACATTTTTGATTTAAAGAAAATTTCATTTTAAATGAAATAACCCTGTGTTATGCACATATAATTTTACTTATGAATATATATTTTTTACTACATTATGTATATGTTTATTTATTATAACAGTGAAAAACTCATATAATCAATTTAAAGAAGTTTTAATTTTGACACGTACTCTTATTACTTTTTGGGATTCTTTCAAAATAATTTATTTAATAACCTTCAAAAATAATCAAGCATCCTTACTAAACCCGATACATGTAAAGCTATACATCAACCAAAGCTGAATATTATCGGGCTAGAAACAGGTGTAGTAAGGATGTTTGATTATTTATATACACCTTTCCGGGGTTTGCAATGGCCGGTTGAGTGCCTTGGGTATTGTTTGCACATCGTGGGTGTTGAATGAGCCCCCAGCTGGCATTGTAATAACCATCAATGGTTATATCGTTAGCTTATATATACTGGAAGAGGAGATTGGACCGAAGGTNACACATAACTTTTCCATTCTTCACCACATGCGTGCATCCCACCTTAAGGATTAAATACAGCAGAATAAGCAATAAGGATCATGCCATATTTTAATTCAAATCGGAGTCCAAAATTTTATATATAAGTTTCTTTTGTACAGTCAGAATTGTTGTCTGATCAATACTAAAAATTCTACTTTCAACAATTATTTTTTAGCATTCTAAAAAATCTAAATGATCTGAATAATATTTGTTAGTTTAATACAATATATATAATATGTAAATTTCTGAATGTTATTTTATAAAATGGATTTTTATTTAGGAATGTGCTCATGGCCTTGGTGATATTATGGTTTTATTAAAAGCAGTTGGAGGTACTGAAAATGTTGGACTAAGTAGAAAAGTATGTGATGACAATGGTCTGAGATATAAAGCCCTATTGGAGATTCGTAAACTGCGTTGTCAATTAACTAAAGAAGGTAATAAAATTTACACATAAAGAAAAATAAATTTTATATTTTGAGAAAACTGTTGTCATAGAGTATGGTTTTTACCTTCTTCAAGGATGTCAGAAAGCATTCAAAATCAAGAATATTTGTTAGGATATTTATTTTTCAATTACCTTACTAATTATTTCAGTAATTGATGGAAGCGGTTGCTTGGTAGGGTATTTTGCCTCAATCCATTTAAAACGAGTTAAGTATTCTGCTAAAGGAGCTGAAACAAAATAAATACTATAATTATTATAAATTATAAGAATGAAAATATTAATTTAAAATAAATATGATAATATTTGTGATAACAGTATCAGTATACTTAATAGAGTAATATCTCTGTAAACAAGAATCATAAAGTAGTGAATCATTTTTTCATTTTTGAAAGTTTAGTATTTTTCCTTTTTTTTTTATCTTTAAATCATACCAGATAAATGTCACACAGTTATATTCATTTTTTTAATAATAAAATCACTTTTACATACATAAAGAAATTTTGTTACCAGGCTTAATCCAAAATGACTGCCACTGAAGGTAGGAGTATTCGAATACAAGAATTAGGAACTATTCTAGCAAAATCTACTCATTGCTCCTAAGAACTTATGCTGGGTATTTAAATATGAGTTCATATGGCAGTGAACAAGTCAATTCAAGTGTCTGGGTTTGCTGTCAGAAATTCTAATTGCATTATAGTAATACAGAGACCAAGTTATTCTGTGACTTGATTTTGAGGAATTTTAATATCTAATTAAGTGTTTACTTCATTCTCTGTAATTGTCAACATGCTAATCAATTTGTTTCTACATATTCAATACAAGGCAAATTGATGGTAGGTGTTACCTTATATTCATTGTTATGTCAACTAGATAACCTTTTTCATTTTTCCAACAGTAAAAATATGTAATATAAGTAATAGATATGTATTATATCAATGGTGTGGTTTTCTTGTAATAATGTAACGAAAAAATGTAATAATTGTTGTAAATAGTAAATTGTAACTTTACCATAATAATCACTATAATAATCAGATTTCTACTAATTTATAGAAATGTAACACCTGAAGAGGGGTGCAAGGTATACAAAATATTGCACCTGAAATGCATAGTGAATAAAGAATAATGAAGATAACACTCAGAAGTTTTTGTCTTTGATAAAATGTGGTCCAGACAAAAAAAAAAAACATCAGTTAACTTCTTTGGATCTAACCTATGATGTTTCATCAATATTTTTGAAGAAATAATTTTTTTTTTAAAATTGACATTTAAAAGAATAAAAATATGACAAATGTTTTCAAGAAGGTCTATTGTGAATGTGTTCTATTTGTAATGGAATAAAGAAAAGATTATCTAGTTGATATAACAAATATTTTCAGTTTAAATTACACTCATTGCTTTCACATGAATTACATTGGTTTCTGTTCTTAAGAACTATTTTTGGAAAACTCATTTAATTCTTGAAAGAACGTGATTCTTAAAATTATTCGATTCTGCCCCTGGTTAATTCCAACAAAGACCTTAGGCCTTGTTGGAAAAACAAAAGTCAAAAGACTTTGTCATGTGACCTTCAAGTTTCTGACAAGGTTCAAAATTGTTCTTGAAATACAGTTTGAAATCATCTGTAGTTATAGTTACATATGGGGAAAATTTTACTTATTTATATCTAAGAAGATTCTTAATTTTCCACTTTATCCAAGTTAAATTTACATTCTTCAAACCCATAAACCTCTTCTGTTTCTGCCAATGTAGAAACAAAAGAGATGGACAAGTTTCTGACCTATAGATAAGATTTAACATAGAATGGTGCTACATTCTGAAAAATTTAGGCAGTTTTCCATTTTAGACAGGTTTTACTATATTTTAGAATGTACTAAATAATTTAGGAAACAAAACAAACATTTGACTTGAAATAATAACCAATAGAGAGAGTTATAGTAAATTGAACACACAACTCCACACACAAAATACAGAAATCAGAAATTCTTTATACAGTCAAACCTCTAATATGCCACTTCTAAATAGCAGCCATTTTTCAGAAACATATCTTGTTGAAATGCATACAAAACAATCTCTGAACAACAATTACTTTTTATGTTCCTGTGATCAACCATTGTTCAGTGGTTTGACTGTACTTGTATATTTCTGAATAATGTCTTACAGTTCTTAAAAGTATACTATAACTTCATATTAATAATTGTTTCTTTTTAACTTACACAACTTATTGTAAAAAGTTAAACATTTATCTATCAATTTGGAATAACATAACTATTTAGCTAATATTTTCAGTATAAATAGTTATAAAATTTTTCAAACTCATAAATCTAGAAACTTTTAAATTATTTTTTTTATTAATTTAAAAATGTTGCATTGATATAAACTAGAATCAACCTTATAATAGAATAATATCTGAAATACTACATTTATTATAGATTAAACCTAATCAATGTTTTGATTTAATTATACTTTGTAAACGAATTTTCCATAACTAAAAATTTTAACTATTTTTGAATCATAAAGATTAAATGAAACCCTGTAAAATAATAAAAATTTTTAGGTTTTAAAAGTACACGTAAAACTCACCATTATTTATTAGAAGATTTTCTGCCAATTTGTCTTTTTTATCTTCCAAAACATCTCCAAGATAATTAGCTAACTTCCATGTCACCCTTGATAAAGTAAATTTTCAACAAATTTACATTTTCATAATTCATCATGCCAGTTACAATTATTATAAATTTTAAAATTTTTATGTTAAATATTAAATTTGGTTTATTTTAGGTAAATTAAAATGACTATTAGCTAATTTGCAATCTATAAAGTTGAATTAACATATAATCCATAAATAATTTGATCACTTAATTGAAGCAAAATAAAAATCAATAAATTTTATGATGTATGCTAAATTTAGAAAAGTTTAAGATGAAAATATTTATGAATATTTCTAAAAAAAGTATTTAGAAATTAATAATAATAATAATAATAATAATTACCCCTCTACAAATAAATCCAATTTATCCAAATCATCTGATAGTCCAACTAGTTGATCAAGTGTTCCAACCTTTAAAATACAATTTTATAATATAATGAAATAAAAATGTTTTTAAATAGTAAATATTCTTTTATTTGAAATATAATAATTATTTTTCATGAACTAAGCTATCAATCTAATTTTCACTTTATGGCAATTTATAAAGTTAAAAATTTTTTGTTGTTATATTAAAAACACAAGACTAAATAAAATTTTTAAAAATTAAACATTGTTTTAAAAAAGAAATAATTAAAAACATTCTTGAACCCTGTCATCAGTAAATATCATTTTCCAATTCCTGTAAGTTATCATATTTCTGAATTTTTTAGTTCTAATTGCCACTTTTAGTCTTATTTTTAAAACTCAAAAAGCTAAAATATTGACATCACAAATCATTTAAATAGAGAAGCTATAATTGCATTCCACGTAACAGTGGAATGCAATTGAAAATCATGTACAAGGTCTGTTCAAAAAGTATCGGACCTTTGGTCGGCAAAAATAAATTTATTGACTTTGAGGAACAAAACCCTAATCCCCTTCAAAGTAGTCTCCTTGGTAATGTATACACTTCTCCCAGCGTTTCTGCCATTGCTGGAAACACTGCTGGAACGCATCTTTTGGAATGGTTATCAGCCGGTCCGTCGCATTTCGCACGATGTCTTCTCTCGACTAAATTTGGGTTCCTTTTAGCGGCATTTTCAGCTTGAGAAATAGCCAAAGGTCACACGGAGCCATGTG
>NW_019384696.1:169990-180141 GCF_000671375.1 Centruroides sculpturatus | reverse complement strand
AAAAAAATCGAATTTCATCCTACAACTTCGGTAGTTGTTCGGGGTACAGTTAAGGTTTTAACGAAGCTCGAGCGAATACATAATTAGCGAAAAAAAGTTGAAATAAAGTGATTAAACAAAAATTATTACAAATATCATAAATAACAGTTCACAAATGCATATATAGAAATATTTTTTGCAGGGGGGAAATGGTCTTCACAATTTAAAATCGATCGAACACAGTGATATGCTCATATAAACGCGCGCCATCTATCGTAGGATAAATGTACTATGCCAGAAACCTTCGCGGGAGTGTATTAAAAAACTTTCCAAAGTTTCATGGCAATCGGATAAACGGTGTGGTAATGCGTGGAGGACATACAGACAGACACACAGACAGACATACATTTATTTTTATATATATAGATTGCATTCAAGGCTTCAATATTTAATTTTGACCACGGAATTCACGAGTGAAAATATTCTTTCTATGAAAGTTGTAATTCTGATAAAGGACTAATTTTATCAAATTTTTCAAATCTAGGAATTATAGATCTTTTCGTCCATTTCATTAAGCATTTTGATTCATTTGTCAGCTACATTGATTTTTTTTTTTCATTTTTCAATTTCTTCAAGGGTTCAATAGGCGTTAATAAAGACAATAAAGAATTAATGGAACTGTCGAATTTTTCTGTTCCTCTTCCTATATGTTCCTTAACTTCATTAAACTATTCTGTGAACTATAATTTGTGCCGCATCTTCCTTAGTAGAATCCGTTCAAATGTATGACTTTTATCAACCTGAATAAGTATCTCCTAACAAATTACAATATACAAGACTTCTAATTTTCAAAAAACAGGGCTATATAATCGAACCCCCAATAACACCCACTTCTAAACGGCTATTGTTTCAGGATCGTTGAACAAAAATGTATAGTACAGTAAGACTCCGCTTAACACGGTGGGGATGCGTTTCTAGACAACAAAGCGCTAAGCTAAACAGCGTTAAACGAGGTCATTTTAACATAGAGTAAATAGGGATAGGGACCAAAATTCTACAAATTTTACTATAATTTAAGTTGTTTTTATATTAATTTGTATAATAATATATGTTAAATAACACATAAACATATGCACACACAGAAATGTAAAGTTTATTTTTTGTCCTGACTTTTCTGAAATTCTTGTTCTTTTGCAATAAAGTCGTGAAGTTTCATCCGTCGCTTTCTTCTTTCCTTAAGCAAATGTCGGTAGCAGAAGAAGTTTCATTTCCTAGTCCTGCTGTACCGATTAGATTGAGTTTAATCAACCTAACGATACAGCGATAGGCTCTTCTGGTTGAGAATGCTTGGATACCTTCAGTGATAACTTCTTCCACACTTAGTTCATGCAATTATCAGTTAATTTTTGCCAAGCGAAGTCGATATTTCCTATGGCATCCATGATGATATATTTTTTCCAAAATTGCACAAACAGATTTAAAGAAAGTACCCCTTTTCGCCATTTTTTAATCATTGGTTTGTGTTCACAAATAATCGTATTGTACACGAATCAATGAAATGCCGCGATAGTTTAAATCAGCGTAACTTTTGAACTTTTTTTTAGGCTTCGAGCAGATGGCCTTATATCGAATCAGCGTTAAGCGGGGTCTTAACTAAAGAACCTGAAAGCAACGACCATTCCCAACAACAGCCATTTTTCTGTTTCTGCAGTGGCCATTGTTCAGAGGAATGGGTATATATATATATATATATATATATAGATGTACTGATATTTCTACAATGATATTTATAAGAAACATGTAATTCACTGTGCTGTCTGTTTAAGAAAGGTCTTGGAAGAATAGAGAGAGTAAGAAATTTTGTCTGTTGTTTGCAGAATTGTCCACTTAAATCAAGATAAAAAATACATTAGTAGTCTCATTGCTATGCCATGACTTGATGTTTTGTCTGCTAAGTATAGGTTTTCATTAAATCCTGGTAAGATTAGTTTAACTACATACACAATATACAATAATCATCAGATACAATGAAAACTTGATTATCTGAACTTGATGAGACCAAGGTTCTTTCAGATAAACTGTGAGGTTCCAAAATCAAGTTGAAATCAAAATTAAAAATAACCACTTAATAAAACCAATAACCGGTATTAAATAATCGTAAAATGAACTGCAAACGTTTTCAGTTCCTTCCCTAGGACCTTTCTCAGCAGCGATTCGTCTTTAGAATAAATATGAACGAAGACCAGTAAATAGCGATATTCGAAAAATTATTCTTCCGAACNCCGATTGCCAACGACTGACGCTTTCTGCAGGCGGGAAAAAATTCAGGGCTGTGCATGACTGTCCCCTCCACAACTCCACCGAAGGAGGCCTCTCTCGCATCATTGGTTTACGCGGAAAAAAATAAGGTCCGATACTTTTTGAACAGACCTTGTATTTCAAGAAGTTTCCTGCACTCATGAAAACATGATACCATATTTTCATGAATTGTCTGGCATGTTGGTCTGACCAGGGAGACCATGAAATCAGATATTACCTTATGGTAAAAACTGGCATGCCAATTTAAGTGAGGTCATATATCCCTTTCCAGAGGGTGTGTGAAATTCTTATAGGCCAGTTTTTACTCTAAAACCGTGAAATTAAGCATTCCATCAAAAACTATGATTATATGTTTAATTTTTGCATTTTGTCTTCTTTCTAATGACACAGGATAACTTCAAATACATTCTTCTCCAAGAGCATATTTGAACAATTATGCTACTATAAAATTTTGTAAAAACAACCTCTAGTAATACAGGAACAACTATAATAGTCACAGAAACTGTAGTAGTATCTGGATGAACTAAATAGCACACTTTCCTTTCATATAGGTTTTTGGTCTTTTAAAATATAACTGCTGAAGTTATTTAAGGTATGCTACTCATTTCATTCAAAAATCAAATACTGTGATGAATGTCTTTACAAGTTAGCTTTTTCAAAAAATTCTTCTTCATTGTCTCCTTTATAAATAAACTAAATTTGAAAATAATGGATAAAGGGTTTTCAATCAGAAATATCACATATATGAACTTTATGATCATTCTATACATTAAATTTATACTAAACAAACATATAATTTCTTTTTAGGATAAAGGACATATTAATAATTAGCAAATGATATTTAAAGATGAAACTGATGATAATACAATGAACATTATTACAGCACTATTATTTGAATAGAATTTATAAATGACTAAATTAAAAATTCTGTTGAAATTAATGACATATAAACTCAAAATTATTACATTTGGATAAATGATTGAATTTCTAGTAAAAAAATTTAATTTAACTAGTTTTATTACAATAAATATTTACTTTGAGATCAGGAACATCAAACTTGTAGTTGACAGATAAGTTGTTATGCTTGCTAGTTAAATTATTTAATGTTTCAAATGTTTGCTGACAACTTTTTTCGCCAGGTGCAGAGATCAACCAAAATTCTGTCATTTCTTCTAATTTCTCTGAATAAATTCTACATGTAAAATAGATACTTTAACATAAAAATTAGGACATAACAAAATACAATAAAAATCTTTTTATGGAACATACTGAGTCTATACTTCCATAAGCAAAAATAACTTATTAGTTCTTTGATAATGAAACAATATTCTGAAAATGTTACTTATAAATTCAGTTTTACTTATGGAAATATAATGTTAATACTGGAATAAAGAATGAAAATATAATGTTTTTCATATTTATTTTCAATCATTGATAATGTGAGTAATTGAAATAATCAATTAATTAGATTATAAAAATCTGATTGATAATCAGCTGATACCAAATTTGCTTACTACTCTACCCTTAACCTCATTCTCTAAATCTCATAAATACATTCTCTAAGCAGGATTTTTCATAAGTTATGTACCATAGGAGACAGAGCAGAGAAGCATCAGGGGCAAGTGCATCATTTTGAATCTGCAATACAGTCAAATGGAAATTAATTCCACAATATTCATGTGTATGATCAAATCACTTTCAACTAATGTAGGCCCAGCTGCATAATTCTGTAATTTACAACTAGGTATGTTATGAAGATTGAACTTGTTTTATTTAATATATGAAACATTACTGGTTTTTATTATTATTGTGTTTAATTTTACTTAAATAAAACTAAAATTAACATTAAAAAAACTGGTAATGTTTCATGTTCTTGCTATCATCAGCATATCAGATATAAAAAAAAAATTTTCAAATCTCACAAAATGTCAGAGAACTATGTAGCCTGGCCTACATTAGTTGGAAGCAATTCAATCACACATGAATTTTGTTCAGTTAAATTAATTACACAAAATCATACATGTAATTAAATTGCATTTGACAGTATTGTGGTACTGAAATGATGCATTATATAATCAATACACTACACACTTGGCCGATGCTTTGCCACACAATCTTGTTTGGCATGTGACTTATGAAAAACACTGTACTATCACTTGTTCTCAAATATGAACATATCTTATTTTTGGAATGCTGAATAAAGAAAACTTTTTCTCTGCTTTTTTTTATTATAGTATAAACAAACATTTGTGTAATTTTTTTATTACTAATAATTAAAAGCATTTATTAAGTGTTTTATAAGATACTTTAATCATATACTAATTAAATAATAAATTAATTTAGAAAAATCTACAAAAAATGTTCTCAATTGTAAGTTGATTATGACAATTGAAAACTTTGGGGCAAAAACATATTAATTCATTTTTTAAGTTTCTGAAAAAAAGAAAAAATACACCATAAAGTTCTGAATTTGCTCTTTATTTTAGAGTAGGTCACAGTGATTGATGATATGAAAAATTTAGAGGCCAGTCTATGAGAAATTGCAGGTCATGAGTCTGTAAATTATATCTACCTTGTGTGTGTAGAAATTCAACAATGTTCAACAAAGAAACTGAAACTGACCTTGGGGAAAGAACAAAGTTCTTGTCCCAAGGTCTTCAATTAAATCAAAATAATTTCATATCTTTCTAACTTCTTACTGAACTACAAAATATGTTTTATTGTATACACTCATGTCCAAAAGTTAAGCAACAAAGTGAAAAAAGCAGATAAAAAGAAAAATATTTATTCCAAATCAGTGATTTTCACAGAGAATGGGGCATAACAAAAGACACTAGTATAGAGAAATGCAAAGAAAATGATCAATAAATAAATAATAGAGGTATAGGATTTTGGGCCATGAAACAGTTCATTAGTAGAAGTCTATCAATATGGAATGTTGATAGACCTATGGAACCTTTGCTAGAAATAAAAAGCCCTACAATATCCATTCATGCCAAGAATACGATCATCTATGGAGTTTGTGGTATCTGTGCCCATTCACAGAGCAGACATGTTCTTAGTTTGTAAAGGTCCTAGGGAGGATCATGAAGAGAAGTAAATGTCCCCAATGCATTTCTGATATATGCTTGATGGTATTCAAGTTGAGTGATCTTGCTGGCCATTCCGTATGAAAGAATGTTTCCAAGTCTAAGTACTGGCAGACAATGCAAGCCCTGTGAACTCACATGTTATTGTCCATTAAATGGCATAAGGGCCCATGGCTGCAAGAAATGGGAAAACATTGTGCAAGGATGTCATCTCTATACCCCACTGTATAGAAACCAAGGAAAGATGTGGAGATCGGTGTGGCCACTGACAGCAATCTCTGCCAAAACATTAAACATATGACTCTGCATGTGTGCATTTTGTGGATACCACTGGCATGACAGTAAGTTCCAGGCATTTTCCAGACAAATAACTGCTGGGAATCAGCTTTCAGACCAAATTGTAACTCATCCATGAAGAGCACAACACCCCATTGTTGTGGAGACCAGTTGAAGTGATGTTGCGCCCAGTTTAACCAGCCTGTCTCAGGTCAGTCCATAAGTTTGTGCACATTTTTTATGACCTTGAAAAAAATCTTTTTCTTCTTCTTAGAAACACAAATCTAATATGATACTTTTTACACTGAAGTGTGAAATTAGATCTCATTCATATGATACTGTTCAGAATTGGGAACATTTCAATTGTTTATTTTTGTTAAAATGGAAGTAACTGATGAATATAAAAGACATGTTTTATACTTTTTATTTTTAAGTCATGAGAATGCTATAAATGCATCCAAAAAATAAATACTTTACACAATCAAACTAACTAGTGTAAGGACTGTGCATAAGCAATTTGAAAGATTTAGAAATAATGATTTTAGTGTTGAGAACAAGGCTCATAAAGGAAGACCAGCTGACTTTGATGATGATACTCTCTCTGCACTAGTTGAAGCAGAACCATCTTTAACAAACAGTTGATGACATTGCAGAATGTTCAAATTCATCCCATGGAACTGTTCATAGACACCTATAACAGATTGGAAAAGTTTCAAAGCTAGGAAAATGGATATCACACGAACTGTCAATAGCTAATCGACAACATTTGCACGTCTCTTTTATCCCACATTGCTTTAGAACCTTTTCTTCATCAGCTGGTTAGTAAAGACAAAAAATGGATCCTCAATAATAATGAAAAAGACAATGGACATAATTCATTTTAAACTATTAGAACCAAATCAAACAATTACAGCTCAAATGTATTGTGAGCAATTAGAGCATTTATATGAAAGATTGAAAAAAAATCAATCATCATTAGTTAACAGAAAGCAAGTTCACTTGCAACATGACAATGCCAGCCCACATGCTGCAAAGTTCACTGTACAAAAACACAAAAGCTATAAGTGGAAAATTTTACCTCATTCTCCATACTCGTCAAATATTGCTCCCAGTGAATATCATCTTTTTTTTTAGTTTGCAGAACTTTTTAAAAGGAAAAACTTTTAAGGATGATGTAGCACTAATTTGTAAATGATTACAAAATTCCTCACTGAGGAGGTAATGATTCATAATAAGTTACAATATCAGGCTACAGAAGAAGATTTAGTAATTTAACCTTTAATTTCTTAAGTTACATGGGCAATGATGCGATATTACTGGTTTAACACAGAATCAACATGTGTGTACACACAACAAGGTTTGAACTGAAAAGTGAGGTTTTTGAGTTGGGTTGCCAGGTCTGTTAAGGTCTTGGAGTTCCACCTGGTGGTGACTTTTGAATTTATGACTGAAAGTGTTGCCACAGACGAGAATAATGTCAAAAATGCTATTTCTGAATATTTTGATTCAAAACCAAAATCATTTTATGAAGACAGGGTTAAAAAGCTACCATCAAGATGGCAAGACATTGTACAAAATAATGGTGAATACAATATAGATTGAAATAAAATTTAAATTTATTTCAATTAAATTTTAATTAAAATTTTTTTGTTGTTTTTTTGTAGATAAAAATATGCATAAACTTATGGACTTATCTGATATTTTAAAAATATAATTGAGGAAAAATAGCCTGCTGTAATCCGATAGTTGTTTGGCTAATTATAAATATGTCAAGTTTCAAGACGTTAATGCATCTTATATTCCTTAAAATGCAGTATATTCTATGAATTTAAAATGTACCTAATGTTTTTTTCTTATAAGTAATTTTATAATTTAATTTTGAGCTAAATTATTACATAAATAGAACTTGATAATACTGTATATTACATTTCTATTGATTATAGTGTTTAAATAATTATATATTGATAAACAATTGAATCATACAAACTTATCAAATTGATATAAAATAAAATCAATATAATTCATCTGATATCAGTTTAAATGTTACTAATTTAATTTTGATGAATTTTAACATGTATGAAATCATAAAATATAATGAACTTTCTAACCACACCAGGTTGTATATACTCAAAATACACAACAACCGACAAATAATCAATAAGAATCCAGTTATAATGGAAGATATAAAAATAAGCCTGAAGAAGAGCCCAGGAGAGGCATCGAAAATGTTCGCTGATTTTTTGAAGAAGTTCACGCCAGTTATTGGTTATTTGTAGGTTGTTGTGTATTTTTCATAAAATTTAATAAAAATATACCTGTTTTAAAATTCTTAAAATGTATTATACATTTATTAGAGAAATTTCAATTAATATCAAAAATAAAATGATTCAGAAGACACATTACAAACGATAAAATTATTTAAACTTACTTATAAAAATGAGTTTCATAATATTGATTTTAGTTAAGATTTTAATAAAGATCAAAATGTGAAGTAGTATAAGAATTTTTAAACTTATACGTTCAAATTTGATTAAATCAAATCATCAGTTAAATAGATTAGATAAACATATTATTATTATTCTCTTTAAAACTTACATTTAAATTAACATTAAAAAAAATAGTTAATTTGAATTTTTAACTATAAATTTAGATAATTCAAAGCTAGTATAGCTCATACTACTGAAAGAAAAAGTAACTATATTCAACTGATTTATAGAATATATTTTGGGATTTCTTAAAAAGCACACAATCTGTAAACCTCTGAGATGGGGGTAAAATTTATTGTCACGTGTTTCACAATTTTAGTGACAGCATAGTTGCTTAGCTATGACTATATGATGTCTAATTGTAGAATATAACACAAGTTTATCTTAAAAAATTGATATGATTAAAGAAATAAAAAAGAAAGTAAAGAGGAACTACAATATCACTAGAGAAAAGAGCAATTAAAAACTTGTAGAAAACTAGTTTAATTCTTAAGAATGATGAACACATTGATTTTCCCTATTGTTAAAGTCAAGGAGATTTATGTATTTTCTCAGCATAAGGTTGCTGTTGAGAACAAATTACACAGGAACACTTTTAGTGGAAAAAGGCCGGTTTATTGATAGGAAAGGATATGCATTTCGGGCTTAATGCCCCTCTTCAGTCCTATTATACAGATTTATCAGCAAAATTATTACAGATTTACTGATTGTATTAAAATATTTAGGATATGTGTACAAAGGTTTATACAAAAAACATAATTACCTGAGATTATAGTGACAGTTAGAACAACACGACTCGTGAGAAGAAATAGGTGAAAAAAGGGGAGGAAAGTGGAGCTAAAATTCTTTTAGTTTCATCCTTATACACATTAAAACAGTATAACATGTGCTAGAATAAAAAGGGGGTAAATTTAAATAAAAAATTAAGTACATAATTAACAGGCAGAATTTTTATAAAATTAATAAAGGCAATTAATAAAAGCAATCCAGAAGAAAAGGCTTAGCCTGTGGCAGAACTCAAAACCAAAATTCCTATGAGCCAGTCATATGACTTCACCAATTATGCTATCTATATCTTCCAAATAGGAAAACAACAATTTATTCTGCTTCTGTTATTTTTCCTTTCTACAAAATTCTGCAAATTTTTAAATTTCTTTCTTCCAGAAATTCTGGTGTAAATTACATATGACCTATCAGGATCAGTGCCATCTAAAACTAAACTGTGGAAACTCATTTAATAAGGTTAAAAACACAGAAATCCTATAAAACAATGGCAAAACAATTTCCATGAGGCACAGTTCCTTTGACTTTTTTGTTCCTATCAATATGCTCTACAGCTCTGTTAAAATCTGAATGGTAAGATTTACCCTCCAAATGAAGAGGTGGTGCCTCCCAAACCATAGACCCCTGTACTAACAATAAAGTCAAAGGAATCATACCCCTACTCCCGACCCTTCAAGAGATATAAGACCCTGAAATAATAAATTCCTATTACAAATATACTGAATTATTTATATTGTTATATTGACCAAATAATAATTGATTGGCCAAATGAATAATAAAAATTTATATTGTTAATTTAAATAAGAATTAAAATTGTTAATTTGAATGTTTTAAATATGACACACGATAGGGGCGCCTCTAGTGTCCGTTATCAAAAGGTTGCGGGACAGACGGACAGACGGATATCCGTTGAATGGGTTATATATGTTACCGCTAAAGCTCGGAAACTCGTTAATCTGCAGATTAACTAGCGTGATCCGTTAAAGTTGCTAAAATTGTTCTATTTCTCAAATTACCTAGGTAATGTGCAGATTATCTAGGTAATCTGCAAATTACCTACTAGGCACTCGGTAAAGTGAAAATAAGATCTTTGCCGAAACAACAGCAACGTTTCTGTACGCTTAAATTAACATAATGTTCTTTATTTAATTTTCAATATCTAAAGAATCAAGTTAATACAATCAAACAATCAACAAATTAGTTGATCTCATTATCTATA
>NW_019384696.1:116558-169274 GCF_000671375.1 Centruroides sculpturatus | reverse complement strand
ATCACAATAGTCACATACAACCCCTTCCTCGTATCCTTATACCAAAAAATCGCTAAAAAACAAGGATTACGACTGTCGTTCAGAAGATGTCCGTCTATGTTTAAGCTTTTACGCAATGAAAAAGATAAACCTAAGGAGGATAAGCTGCCAGGGGTATACGCTGTTCCCCTCGTGGACCACAGATTTGAGAGACAACTTATCTACATTGGTGCTACTAAGCGTTCGATTGGTGTCCGATGGGCGGAACACAGAAGTGACATCATCCACAACAGGGCTACTACTTCGTTATCCACGTATGCTTCGGACCCGGAAATTTCGGTAGACTTTGATAACGCCAAACTCCTCATTACCACTAAATTTACGGATCACATCAAATGGTTGGAACAAATGGAGATCTGCAAGGCATACAACACGTCTGAACCTATTAACTCGAGGGATGAAATTACCCTATCCCTTGCATGGCAGGCCCTACTACAGAAAGAAGATACGCATTAATAATACGTTTCATAAATAGGGTGTAAACATCGTGCATAGGAATTTTTAAACCAAACATTTTTTATTTTTATTTTTTATTGAATTTATTTACGGAATTCGGGAATGCACGTGATTCACATTAACGTTGAATTTTGACTTTTGAAATGTTGTTCGGAAGAATAATTTTTCGAATATCGCTATTTACTGGTCTTCGTTCATATTTATTCTAAAGACGAATCGCTGCTGAGAAAGGTCCTAGGGAAGGAACCGAAAACGTTTGCAGTTCATTTTACGATTATTTAATACCGGTTATTGGTTTTATTAAGTGGTTATTTTTATATTAATCCGGTATTTGAAGATTCTTTGAAATCAAAATTAATTATAAAATTCCTAAGATGGGAAATTTTGGTTGACAAATCAAACCAAGAGATCATGTTAGTGATTTAAAACAGAAACCAGAAGGAAAACTACATATTTATATCAAAATAAACAGATGCAAATATAAACGACATAAGGGAATGTCAGCTGAGAGAGAGATGGAGCTTTGTCAAGGCAGCATTGGGGTTTAAACAATCAAGGAAAGGGGGTTAATAACCAAAAGGACATCTGTTAGGTCATTTAGGCTCTAACACGTTAGGGGTAAACAACAACAAGAACACAACCACATATCTATAATCTTTTATCGATGCGCGTTTCATCACACTCTACAATTTCATTACAAACGTTTTCGAATCGTTACGGTTCTTCTTCAGGAAACAAGCTCCTAACGGAATGCGGTTCAAATGTGATGAAACGCACACCGGTAAAAGTTTTATAGATACGTGGTTGTGCTACAGTACACCGGTGTAGATAGTCTACCATTTTTCGAACAACAAGAACATCTGGGAAATCGTTTAAGTTCTAAAATGTTTGGGAAAAAGACTATAACAGAGTAAAATACAAATACAGGCTTCAAAGCTCCATCAACACCTCTCAGTCCGAGTCAATGAAGAGTGCCAGAGGAAACTCTCCTGGTGCAGACCTTTCTCGTGACTTGAATTGGTCTTTGCTTTCACCTGGAGACAAGAGAATGACCAATTGGGGAGAGGAAAAGGGACACAGAACCAATCAAACAGGTGAGATTTGAAGGAAAATCCTATAAAAACCCCAAATCACAGGGTCAGAGGAGAGTTCTCCTCAAGAATTTAGCACAATAAATCTGTGTCACTTCTACTCAGGATAATCCCAATGCATCCAATGCTCTCTGACTTTGACAGATACGAATCCAAGCCAACCAACAGCACGGACTTGGATGGACACTAGAATAGTTTTTTGTTAAGGAACTCTCAACCAACTTACTTGTAAGACTCTTATTTGCCTTAATAAATGGTTTTGTTGTAAGAACATGTCATCTTTGCCTCCAGCATCACCACCCACATGCGATCAGTCCCTAGGCTCCCCCCTAAAAGTCAGCATCTTACACAAACAAAATTTTGAATCATCCAGAAACTTGTTTGTGTTTTGGGTAGATCTAGCTGTGCATTCACAAAAGTGGTAACATAATAAATACAATAATTAAATATAGATAATCTTTCACTATATAATCTCAAATTTTTTTTACTAGTGCTTTATAGTATAATAAACTGGAGTTTATTCATTATTTTTTAGAAATCTATAATTCCATCAAACAATTATTGTACAAGTCTGACATTTTTAACTAGTGTATTAATATATTTCAGATGTGTAAAATTAAAGCAACAGAATAAAAATAAAGGCAAATCATGCATATTGATGTTGATAACCAAATTTAACATGCAAAAAATTCAGTATTAGAACAATTGTTATATAAAATATACAGGAAGACTAATACTTAAAATATAACTATTTTTTCTTTTAATGCTTCTTCAAGTAAAATTAAAAATAAAAAAAATTGAACAATTTCAAATCCATTTATTTGAAGAACAGAATAAGAATATAATTCATCCTCACTAATTCAAATCAATTTTGTTTATTACACTTGCTAAATATTCCAAAATAAAAAGAAATCTCAGATTTTTTTTAAAAAAATGCCAATTTATAAAATCAACACAGAATATATTATAGAATTTAACAAAAATAACATATTAGTCTGTAGTCCTTTTCCTTCTTTATATATACAGGGTGAGCCAGAGAAATAGTAAAGTTTAGAAAGTCAATTTTTTCTGGGCACTCATGAGGTGGTGTACCTTGCTCACAGACACTATGTTATCAAGAGTATAGGTTTCAGTAATCATAAACTAGTGGACAGGTGCACAAAGTGTGTTCACTATTAAAGCATGTTATAAAAACAATGATTGTATTGTGGCCACTCAATGGTTATTTCACTGTCAGTTCAACATCCATCGAAATAATCCTGTACTATCCAGACATGCTATTATAATATGGAATAAGAACTTTGAGAAAACTGGTTCTGCACTAAAAAAGAAGCTTTTAGATACAACAAGAACTGTATACCGCAGAAAATATTGTAAATGTGAGGGGTGCCAGTGAACATAGTCCATAGCTCTCTGCATACATCTTATATAAAAATTTACATTCATCTACACAAAATACAGATAATCATTATCATTCAATGCATGCACTATGTTAGCTAAACACATTTTTGTTGTCAACTTCTGAATCTTTTGAAGAAGAACAAAGATCTTATTCACAATCTGTTTGTCATTGAAGAACTTTTTGAAAAACTTTTGCATAACGATATGAAAAAACATTTTTGAACAACACAAACCCAATTCTATTAGATATACCAAATGAACTGCTGAATTATTTAATAGGCTATAACAAAGCTAATTTAATAATTAGAAGTAAATTTAATTTTTTATTTAGATTAAAATAATCTGGAAAAAAGATTGGTCCAGAGTGAAACTTGAACCTGCAACTACTGCTTACTGTGCAGATGCATTACCAGTTACATTACCCAGATCTCAATCCAATCTTTTCATATTTAACCATACTAGTTATATATGAATTAGTTAAGTAATTAGTACTCCTAAAAGCAAAGATTTAATGAATAAACTGGCAACATGTTTGCATGGTAAGCAGGAGTTGTGGGTTCAAGTCCTGCTCTGGGTCAATATTTTCTTCCAGATTATTCTGAATTAAAATTAAAATTTAAGTTAGAAGCTTTTCTTTTTTTGAATATTTGCATTAGTATGCAAATTATAGTCAAACACTATTTATATTTTCAATCAATCAATTTTACCTATTTAGGGTTATCACTTCTATCTAGGGATAACAAAAGAAAACATTTTTTACAAATATGTGAAAAAACACTTTTACAATTGAAAAAAAAATTTACAGATCTTTTGATTGAAGTTACAATAATTAAATATTAATTTAACAAGTTTAACCTATATATATATATGTAATATGCTTAAGTAACAAAATACAAATATTTTAGTCACAATTGAGATGTTTAAATACTAATTTAACAAATTTCCCATACCATATTTACTCAAATATAAAATGATCTCATATATAGGATGACATGTGACTTTAAAGATCAAAATAAAGAAAATCAGATTTATTAATACAATTCTAATTTTATTTCATTTGATCACAAGTAAAATATCAAATGAATGTAAATGCACACATTGTCCTGCAAAATTACTGGCATTTTAAACTTTAAGAAAAAAATCTTGTAAAATTTACAACATAATTTGTTCACATAAAGCTGGACAATTGGGAATCTTTTTGCCAATTGTCTTAACAGTCAAATTCACTCTTCATTGATTACACTTATGCTGTTTTCACGTGGAAATGAATTAAAACTTATATTGGGCTCCCATGTAATTTTAGAATTCAATTCAAAAGCTTTGTTTCTCCTATTGCTATTCATCTTTACACCTGACAATAAACAAGAACGATTCAAACAACCCAGATAAAATATTTTTATTTTTAAACACCAGAAGGTGAGTATCTGGTAAAAAATGCAAATACACAGTTTACAAAAATTATACAAAAGCAATCCTTCACTCACACATATAGGACAATCTAGGTTTTTGAGGCAGTGAAAAATGGATGAAAACCTCGTCTTATATGCGAGTAAATACGATGTTTATATGATTTATATATAGATGATAATGAATAATAAATTTGTTGAATGTCACAAAATAGTTCTTTTCTGTTCTTGAAGTTCTTGACAGTATAAAAAAAAGTGGTCATTAGAATTTTGAGGGTTTCCATAGAATATATGCAAATATTTGGATATAGAAGAATAATTTGATTTTTGTATTTAATATGAAATTTATTTAGTTTGTAGTAATATAGATGAGTCTCATAGTGAAGATTGTAATTAAGTACATAATGTGTATGTACTAAACATTCCAAATACTGTGGACAAAATATTGATTTATTAACTAGTTCTTGATCCAACTGTCTACATCTAAACTACAGTAGAGCCTCGATTATCCGACCCCTGATTAACCGACACCTCGGTTAACCGATCGTCCTAGTCGGCAAATTTCAAATGTCCGCTAGTGATGTGGCGCTACAATATTTGGCTACGTCTTGGCTACTTTAATATTATTTTTACGTGTTTTAGCTGGCAACACTCATTTGACCATGAAAGGGAGCCAGTATTTAAACGAGGCTTAATTTTCTAATTTTTAATGATACAATAGCAACGATTATTATTTTAAAAAATTTTTGTTAGGCTTAACATTGATGAAAATTCAACGCAAAGTAGGTTAATAGCGATATACTAATATACTAATTACATGGGATATAATAATATACTACACTAATAATGGATTTTTCATACTTTTCGGTTATCCGACTTTTCAATTATCCGACCAACCCAGTCCCCAATTGAGTCGGATAATCGAGGCTCTACTGTACTACTGTAGTTTAAATTTAGTTTAAACTGAGATCAATAATCTCAATAGTTCTCATTATTCTCAAAAATTAAACCAAGATTAATATCAAAAATTAAAACAAGCCTATTTTTATAATAATGTTAGATTATTTATATTTTGATATATAATATTTCAAACTTAACTTTATCATTTCAATATTTTTTTATAATTAAATTCTAAATCCATGAAATTACCGTTTTGTTTAATTTTTTAAATTATTTTTTACTGTATTATCTAGGATTCATAAAATATGATATTTAGAAAACAATGAAAAGATAAGAGTATAAAAATTAAGTATATAGAACACAAAATGCATATTTTTAATTATATCATATAATAATAAAGGTATAAATAAAATGGTATTAATGAAATTTGTTAGTTAATAATTTTTGAAATAAATTTATTAATTCAGAAAAAAAATAAAATTACAATAATTGATTGAGAAGACTGTTAGCCCATTTATAGAGCAGTAATCTTTTCTTTTATCAATATCCCCAACAATTTAATTAAATCAATTTATTTAATTTATTTTAAAAAAGGAACAAAACAAAACAAATCAGGAAAAAAAGAACAAAAAGTGTCATATTTTGAATCAGCATAAGAAAATATCTATGGCATATCCTATAAATAACTGTATAAGTTTTAAATACATATACAAGTAATTTTGCATGTTGTACAGAGTTTATCAACAAATATTTCTAAAGTGAACAATTATACAAATATCGATAAATTAATTTATATTTTGATAACTTTCAGAACTGGATTCTTTCTTAAATCTATTCATTAGTTTCTTTTTCAAATTTGAGATACTCAATATTTATTAAACTTCAAAATTTTTGTTTTAATTTCCATGTTATTTAATTTTCAATCACATTTTAGTTGATCATCTCTTAATATTTCTCTTAAAGGAAGAAATATTAATAGGTTAAATTATCTGATTATAATGTGTTATTTTATTTAAAAAGTTATTCACAAATTAAATTCAACAAGCAATTATTTATTGTGACATTTCACAATGCCAGGCTGCAATTTTATTAAATGCTTTCAGAGGAAAATTTTTGAATTTAAATAACATGACTTTCAGTTTACATCAGAAGTTCTTATATAGTTAATTGGGACCTCCAGCCCCTAAGGTTTTCATATCTGGTCTCGTCTTTCATCTATCTAACTCCGTTCTCAAGATTAAGGAAAGACAGATGGAGGATGGTCTACAGTGGGAATTTACAGGTCCACAATTTTTTCAAATTGCAACCAAAAAAAGAAAAAAAAACATCAGTTATATATGCATCAGTCAGCTTAATATATACCAGTTATCAAATTGTTTTGTTGCTTACAAAAATAAAATAGGCATCTAATAGTTAATACATAAAATATTTAATTACACAAAAATGATTTACTAAATGATTGAGTTTTGAAATTATCAAAAACTACTTTTTATATAAAAAAATTTCTTAATATTTTTGATCCTGTTGTAAGAAAAAGATTAACAAATTGAATTTGTTTAGGAACCAAATAATATAAAAACAAAATTCTGAAGAATTTTGAAATTCATGAAATTCAATAATTAATATGGAAATTAATTCTAAAAATGATTGAAATATAACTGAAAATTGAAGAAATAAAACCCTTCTAATAAATAAATGAATGAACCTTTAATAGTGGTAAAGCTTAAGGACTGCTAACATTGTCAACCTGGTTAGTAGGCCATCTTCAGTTGTGGACAGTGGGAATGTGGAATCATTTCCACTGAATCATTCAACATTTCTTTTTTCCAGTTGAAAGTTGAATGATTCTACTTTCAACTGTTCTTGCCTGAATATGACCTATTAACTGTGTCAAAAATATTAGTGTTCTTTAGTTAAAAGTATATTAATTAATTCAAAAGAGTAACTACAACAGCTATTTTATCTTCTGATAAAAAATATTTNAAATTTATAGTTTTTATTTTTAATTAAAATATAATAATTTCAAAACTCTTTTATACAGTATGTATTTAGTATATTACTATTTCCAAGGCCAAATAGAAGAGATGGAGTCTGAATCAGACACAAATGTGCATGCCCCACCCCTCTCCAACAAACCATAAAAATATATGAATAAATCAATTAAACAAATAAAAACAAATACTTTATCAATTTTAAAACCATTTAATTTATGCCTCATTATTTAAGTTGTTTTTTTATATAAAAGATTGAATTTTGGGCTCTGTGTCTGAAGCAGAGTTAAATTAAAGGTCCTGCCATCTTTCTTCCATATAAATCTGATTATTTTTAGAGCATATTTCTAATTACTTTTAACATAAACATACATAACGCAGAAAATATGAAAAAATGTCGTACATTTACTATCACATTAAGCACTCAACATCACACAGAGCAACGTCCCATAAACTGTACAGTACAAGTACCCAGCTTACTCATGTGATTAACTTGAATATTATGCATTATGAAATTTCTGTTTTCGTTTTACAGTAAGAAAAACTGAAAAGCTAAACATATAATTGTATAATTAAGTATATTACAATCACGTGTAATAAATAAATCAATCAATTTCGATTTGAATATATTTTTAAGCTTCTTTAAATTGAAATTGATTTATTTATTACACGTGATTACTGTAAACGATTATTAAATAGTTGTAAATGAATTATCTTGCATATTTTTATATAAATAAATTAATTAATTAAAAAAATAATCAAAGATAAATCTTAAAACGACAAAATCACCTTAACCAATGTTAATGTCTTAATATACAATTTAAACTCAAATAATGGAAACATGTATAATTCCGAAGGCAAATACATTCATTACGCTTATATTTTACTTAAAAAATAACCTTAAATTAAGTAATTTTAGTCAAAATAAAATTCTTATAAGCAAAACACTCTCTCACCTATTTATCGTCACGTGATGTTCTAAGGCGCATGTGTTTGAGCAGTGTGCTCGATTGTGACGTCATTGAATGTGTATTATTTTAGCGGAAAAATGAAGATTAGGAAGATACCGAGGGATGACACGAAGAGAATGAATATAAAATATCGAAGAAAGTTTACTTCCTGAATGCGATAATGGGGTGCGTTATAACGAAAAAGAACCGCAATCATCGTTTGAAGGATGTTTTGCCGGAAGTGAACATTCAAATTGGTAACAGGGTGAAGCCTAACAGTTTCCCTTACAAGATCGTCTTCGTCTTCGGTAATTCTCAATTATACTAATTAAAATTCCTAGTTATGTAATAGTATTACTTAATTATATAAAATTCTTTACATATGTTAGATGATTAATGAGAAAATAAATTGTTAAACAGAATGATTAATCATCATCATCATCATCATCATCATCACGAGGTGATCCTCTTGCTTCATTGATGAGGCCGGTATTCAGCACACGGCTCCTTAAAGTGAATTAGAGAAGAAAGTGATTCACGTGCTTCTTTCTAATGGAACAAATGCAGCTCTGGTTTTTTTTTTGTTCCTGTGGGAGGCTGACTGTAACATTTACAATCCAACTGGGAACATATTTTAGAGTCAGTGAAATTGGGTCTAAAATTTATTGAACTTTGGTTACTTTCTAAAATTTATTTATTGCTCCATAAATAAATTCATAAAATCGTTCTGTTCAAAGATTGATTTTACAATCATATATTAAAAGCATGAAAAATGGGACGGTCTCCAAAAATCGGGGATGGCTATTTGTCCTACCGATGGGCATGATCTATGACTCTGATAAGGTCCCGACTGCTTCGTTTGGAGATGCATTTATGCCTTTCTGATCAATTTCTTTAAATTTTCTATTCGGTATAGTTTTCTTCTCTCTTTCCAAAATTTTTCCACCATATATTTATGGAATAAAGAATACAGAATATAAATGGATGCAAATTATGTAAATTTTCTTTATAATGAATGTTGGCTTGATTTCCTGGATATTCGGTATTTTCTCGTTTATTAATGGAACAGTATATTAACATCTGTCTAAAGTTCAAAGATTTATACAAGTTATCATAGGTTTAATTCAGATTTTTACATTTACAGAAAGATCTGTAAAGGACTATAAAGTGTTTAATGCAATATTAGTCATCTAATATAAAGTTATTTGAATTATGGTTTCTATCAAAATTTCATAACTAGAATACTATTATTAATTTTTCTGCATGGTTTTATCAATACAGGTATGTGTCATTTAACAATAGAGATACTACATTCTGAGAAATATTTTGTTAATCAATTTTGTCATTAAACAAAAAATCATAGAGCCTACTTAGAAAAATTTATATGATATAGTTTACTATTAATATAAGCCATATAAATACCTTTTAACCAGATGATTATAGAAAGTGTTTAGAGGTTTGTGGGTTGAAAGGGCAAAAATCAACTTATTTTCTTAATTTTGTGTTATTGGGTGAAATTGTTCATTATTGTATTAACAAAGAAGCACATATATTACTACGTCATATGTTTTTTATTTTAATAAATGTATTAAAACATTAAAATTTATAATCCAGCAATTTTTATAAAATGTACAAACGTTTCAACATGGGCAGAAACACTTGCACTTTTTATAAAAATTGCTGGATTATAGATTTTAGTGTTTTAATTCAAGTATGACCAGTTTTAAGTGATAGTATTTAATTAATGTATTTCTATATAACTGGTTTCTTTTGTAATTTTATTGTATGTGTTTAATAACATTATTCTGAGAAGGGGTCTGTGACCATCTGATTAAAAAAAGGTCCATGAAACAATAGAGATGAAGAACCTTGATATAAGCTATATGTAACACAATTTTAATACAGTAAGTATCTATGTACAGTACCTAAACATAGAAAAAGTATAGGTGATTATGAATTTTTCAGCTCTAACATAATCTTATGAGACGGGTGTTGTATATGTAGTTTGTTGTTAAGTGGAAGGTTGTTAAGCAGTGTACACCTGTACATCAAAATCAATTATAACATAATGAAGTTTTAATTTTTAATATTAAACCTCATATCGTGTATATAAGGGACAAATCATAATGGAATAATACTTAAATTTGTTTATTTTTTAAAAAAAATATATTAAGTAACTTATCTACGAAGCTGACTTACTTGTGTGTTCTCTGATATATAAATCACATCAGTAGCTAAATCAACTAAATGCATTGGTTGCTCAAAAGTGCTTAGGAAAATTGATATTTAGAGTGATCTCCAACAATGCAAACTTTTGTTATAAATTTAAAAATTTTAAATGAGAAATTAGCCATTTTATAAAAAATTGAATAATTAAATAAAATTGACATTAATCAATTATACTAATATTACTTTTATCATTACAATGCATTACTGTATTTTGTATAAATTATTCTTTTTCTACGGAATCAAATTTCCTACTACAAAGTCTAAGTTAAGAGCATATACACAATGAATAATAATAATATATATGAAAAACGTAAAATTTCTGGAAATATTGAATCAGTTTATTTAGAATATAGTATTGTATTCATTTTGCAAACTAATTTTTTATGAAATAAATGTATTACAAAGTGTATCATATTAGATTTTATAGGTTTTTCAACCCAGAAATTTCTAAACAAATTTAATAATTTGTTAATAAGGACTTATTAACTTGTGTTATTATTTTGAAAAACTATTAGACTCTTCTAGATTTTTTGTTTTTTTTTAAAAAAACACTGCTATAATAAATGTATTTATCATATTACAGTAGGATTTTATTATAACAAATTTTGTAATAATGAACTTTTCAGAATAACAAACTTTTAGATTTTCTTCAATCCAACCTCCATTGAAATCTACAACAAAAACTTTCAATTGTATGAACATATTTATAACAAACTTTCATTATCTGAAAAATGTATATAAAATCAAAATCCTGGATTGAACCAATCATGAACTCATGAACTTTCAATCTTTTAACCAATCATGAGTTCATGATTGGTTAAAAGTTACACCAGAACTGGATGAGATTACAAATGGGTTTGATAAAAAAGAAGGCACTCTTAAAAGAGGAACAAGTTGTTATAGACACAAGTGTATGTATGGTTGTTTAAGTTTCTTTTAATTTTGTTATTTATCTTTTTATACTTCACTTTCTTAAGTGAAGTATAAGATAAATAACAAAATTAAATTAAAGTTGCAAGGGTGTGATGACATCCAGGGGAGGGAAATGTAGTTTGCTCTTCTTAGTATAGGAAACCAAAACAAATGATTTTAGATGTAAATTAAATTGATGAATATAGAACTAAACTGCTTCATTTAAATGAAAGAAATTTAAAAAAGATGTTAGTATCATACTGTATATAACATTTTCTTTCCTATTTGGACTTCACTTTAGCTATTTAACTTACTTGATAATAATAATTTATATACATTATTCATTACAAAATACTTTCACCTTAACAAATATTTTTGAGAATTTCTTCAAATTCATTATAGATTTCACTTTTTAATTATAATTACAATGGTTATAAACAGGGCCATGGAGGATGATCATGAACTCTGGGACTAAGGCCCAGGACTATTCTTTCTGACATGATATTCTTGGTATATAACATTCTATTTTTTCACTTTTTATGCTTGAAATTACATAAATTGATTTTCTAGACTTTTAATTATATTTAATAATAATTAAAATATTATTATATAGATTCCAGCCTTGTCCCAGGATTTAAATCCAACTTCCTAACCCTTTCATTGGCCCTGGTTATAAATGTATTTAGCATAGTAGTTTTATAACTAATGCTTTAATTAATAATTAAATAATTAATGCTATTTCTAATGTTGCTTACTAATGAAATGAAGTGGGATGAAATGGATTGTTTGATTGTTTAAGTATTGTTAGGCTTATAGCAATATATTTGTTTATTTATAGAATGAAGTGAAATAACATTTCATTCTATGTATACAAAGTGAGCCAAAATTCTCCAAACTGATTTCACAAAATTGTGGTGAGTTTTTTAATGCAAATAAAAACATTTATATATCATAGTTATGCTTCTTGATTTCTTAGACTTTGAAAATATTATTGCAGAGGATGTTAGAAGTGTCCCTCCATGTTCCTACAAATGCATGCAGTGAGATATGTTTGTAGCCACACATCTTAGTGCGACTGGAGAAATGTTATTGATGGTAGCAGTAATATTTGTTTACAAGGATTACAGGTCTCTTATATTATTTCTGCATGTGTGTTCTTTTAGATAACCTCATATGAAGAAGTCAGATGATGACAAATTGGGAAATGTGGGAGGAAATCGCACTATGCATCATGCATATGATTTGGATTTGAGAAACACCTCCAAAAGGAAAACACATTGTACTTGTTAAAGAGACATTCTTATGCATGTGGATAGCCTACACTGCTGCATTATGATGTTGAAAAGTCAATAGGAAACTGATGCAGGTTGCACTAACCTTCATCAGTTTCCTATTGACACTTCAGCATATCTGGTATTATTTTGAATTTGCCATTGCAGAGTTTATTTAATTGCTTTAGGGCATTGTTATTGTCTTTACATGTTCTCAAAGATGAAAGGAAGGCAATGAATTTAGAAATTTGTAGCACACATTAACAACATCAATATAAAATAAATATATATATATAATAATAAATATAATACACATTAACAACATCAATATAAATAAATATATATATAATAATAAATATAATAATAAAAAATATTAAAAGCAGAATTTGGGGACTAGGTTCTTCACCTTGTATTTTTTGATAAAATCACATCTTATATTACTCAAGACTATAATATTAGATATAACCTGTAAGAACTTTTATTCATTTTAATGGATGCAAAAGATATATACTTCAATATTATTAACTAATTATTAATAATGTATTATTTTATCAAATTGCAATATAATATAAATTCTTATGTATGTGTATTATGGTCAGGAAACTTATGTATGTATATTGTACCAACTGATAGAAAACAAAGAATTTATACTGTATGTAAATATGTCTTTTGCTTTATACTGTTTATATACACTTTTACAACAATATTATGTGCAATAAATAAACATAATGTACTGTACATTTAAACTGTGTTATTTATGTTGTTAACAAATTTTCTGGATATTTGGTCATCTGGATTGGGCCCAGTCCCATTTGAGCCAGATATAAAGTATTCCACTGTATAAAGTAATAAACTTTAAGTTATTTTTAAATTAACAAGATATAATATTCAATTGGTTTAGTATTATTTAATCTCAAGTTATTTTGAAGATTGTCAATGACAAAGGCAATTAATACTTTTATAGTTGTTCTAAATGATATTTTTTATTTCCATTATAAATCTGTTTTAAATCTTAGTTTCTTAATTTTGTACATTTAGATATTAATGAAATATAAATAATATAATGATAATATAAATGTTATCATCATCATATTAGTTTCATGTTACACTCAGTGTTTTATCCAGTTTATTAATTACTTATAAAAGAAGAAATATAAAAACTTATTAGATAAATTTATTTTTAGTTTTTTTTTAATCTTTTGTGATTATTATTACATTTTTAAATTAATTAATTGTATTGTTTAGGTGGACCTGGCTCAAGAAAAGGCAGAATTGTTAATGATTTAGTACAAGGCTATGGCTTTCATGTTATTAATGCTGAAAATATTATAAGACTAAAACTAATGGAAAAAATTAATTCCGAATCTGAAGAAAGTGAATTAAACAAATATATGGGATCAGCTAAGGATTTTGAGCAATTATTAAGGGTAAAATGTTGTATATTTTTCATTAAACCATGTGAAAAAATAATTTTTTTTTCAACAAAAAATGAATAATGAACTTTGTTTTTCATTAAATTTAAATTTGTCAAAATATATATTTAATATATTATAAACTGAAAGTAATGTATTTTTAGCATAGTATTTTTCAATCCAAATAACTTAGAGAATCATGTCCATAACTTAGGTTTTATGAATAAATATTATCAGTTTTATTTGAATAATAACTGCATATCTTCTGTAAAGCTTGAAATAATAACTACCTTTAAATAATAGCTGCATATATTATTCAAGGATTTCTGAAAACTTAGAGAAATGTAAAATTAATTACTGTAAATTGCAGTACCTATGTACTATATTTATTTATTTATCAAACAAACTTTGTAAATATGTAAAATGTACAATATACAGAGGTGTAGTTTTTTAAGTATTTGCTTATTACTGATATGTAGAAAGTAACACTTGTTATAAAGAAAGATACCAGTTGCTATTTCAAGTATAATTTGCTTTAAAAATAAAGCTTTCATGAATAAGTATTTAAATATTTTGTATATACATGCTTGAGGTCCATTATTAATAAAGGAAATAACTGCTCTTGAATGGTAACCAGAGAAAACACAGAATAGTAACACAGAAAAAATATGTAGTTTTAAATTGTGGTTGCATCTATTATTTGAATAAAATTGGTATTTAAGAAAAATATAACATACTTGAAAATAATAAAAGTTGTAAATTTCTGATTTAAATATATAATAATGATTTTATTCTTTATTTTATATCATTTTTGATAAGATTTAGATATTTTATTTCATAGTTTTAAATTCTTAATATAGCATTTAAACTTAGCATTTTTATTGTTCAATAGAAGAGACCTAAAATTTTGACTTTACAATGGGTATTAGAAAAGATCTCAGAAGAATTGCAACAAGCAACAGAAGAAGGTTGCAAATATTATTTAATTGATTTAGTACCTAATTTAAGAGCTATATTACAAGTATCTACATTCATAAAAGATTGCAATAAAGAAATGGAACAATTTGAAAAAGAGGTATTTGATTTTGTTTTGTTTTAAATAAAATATTGTTAATATATATTCATGATCTTACATGAAAGATTTTTTGATTATTAATTTATAAATAAACATGTTTAATTTAGTGGCCTTGTATGTTCGCTCTTAATCTGGCACAATCTGAAGAAACAATGGTAGAAAATATTTCTACTGCTGTAGCAAAGAATCCAAATCATATGCAGAAAGGAGGACAGAGTGATGAGAAAGATTTTACAAAGACTAAAGTATTAATTCTTTTATTTTAATAAATAAAGACATTTATTTGAGAATTTTTTAATGTTTTATTTTAAATTATTCTAGAAACGATATGAAGAATATTCTTCCAGTGTAAAAGAATTTTTGAGATACTTTGAAGAATCAGAAAGATTAGCGACTGTTAATGTATCTTGTGGAGTAGCTGATCTCATTTGGTCTAGAATTTCTGAGTTTTTCTTTAGTATGGGATTCAAAAATAAAATGGCAATAAATACAGTGATTTTATTTATTTTTAGTAAGTTGTATTATTTATAATTTAAGAAACTATGCATTTTAGGTTTTTGATTAACTGAACAATTTAATTCTAAAGCACTTCTATCAATGGAGGGCTTCAGAATTAAATTGTTCAGATAATTAAAGATCCTGTTCCACTAGTTATTGTTACTGTAGTAATTGAAATTACAGAACCAAAAAAATATCTAATTATGTCGATAGCGTCCGGAACTTGTTTGCCGTTCGTGTGTACCCCTACTTACCCACTGCTCATAACACATCCTAACAGTTCTATCAGAACGGTTCAGATGGCGGCCAATCCGGCAGTATGACCATCTTCCTCTCAATCCAACAATGCGACCTCTCTTAAACTCACTTAACTGAGTGTAAGGCTGTCGAATGCGTCGTAGAGGCATGTCTGTCACTCAATGAAGTCAAAACCATGAATAAAAGTGCAGAACATATGCACAAGTCGTCACAGCGTGCACCTTTATACCAGGCAGCGGAAACATTTTTTCCCCTCTGGTGGCGATATAACATAAGAACCTACTCTCAAAAGNTCCTTTAGTCACACATTCCACAGTTTAGTCAGTATTACTCATACTGACTAAATTGTGGATATTTTCTGTCCATAATATAAATTAAGCATGGTCTTATAATCTAATATGCATTAGTGTCCTGTGCAAACAAGCCAAAGTATTAATTTCTTTCTGAATTTTTTATAGGAAAATTTTTTGAAAATTTATTTTTTCTCCACAAAATATAATTTCCAATATTATTACCAATAATAAAAAAAAAGATATCATAGATGAAGTATATGAAATTTCTCTCAGAATTATCAAATATATTCATTTATAAGTGATTTTCATTTATAATGAATTTAATTTTAAAATTTTCTAAATTTTATCTTATAAAAAGCATATTCTAGTAAATATTTTATTAAAAGAGAATTATTCTTTTTGTAATAGTCATAACATCACATAAATGATGAAAATAGGACATAAATCTCTGATGTAATATGATAATTAGATAGTCATTAATATGAAAAAGAGTGAAAGATTTTAAATGATTTAAAATATTATTTTTTTATTTTACAAAATTAATAATTTAAGCTTTGAAATTATTATTTGGATATTACCAACAAAAACAATAAAATCATATTTTTAAATATAAAATTTAAACGTTTTCATAGAGTTAACAACATAAATATTTCAATACTACAGATTTTTTTAAATTTAAAATATAGTTATTTACAAGAATTGTTATGAAAAATTTTTTAATATTCATTTCTTCAGAAACAACAGAAGTTCAACACAAAATATAACAAATAATGATTTAAGTTTATATATTATTTCCAGTAATTATCTTATAATGGAATTTATTGATTTTTATGATTTTTCATCAGATTATTAGTAATAATTGCTAATAATATGTTTGTGTAAACTGTTGCAAGATTGTTATTTAATAATAAATTTAAAATATTATGTGATAAAATAAAATTCATTTGCACTTTTCATTAATTTAATAAAAATTATTCGATTTATCCAAGTATGGTATTTGAGAGATAGAATTGTAAACATACATGTCAAATCAGCTGTAGAAGAATAAGATAGATAAATGAGTAAACTTTATAAAGTAAATATTTAAAACCTTGCTGACGGTATTTAATTTTTAAAAATAATATAAAAATATGCAAGGAAAAAGTTTTTTTGTTTTCTCTCTCTCGTTTACATCAGTGTTTCCATTTGCATTATATTGTAGAGGCAGAGCCTCAAAGAAAAGGTCATATCTGTACACGAAAGTTCTGTTTTTGGACCGTCACTGACATGAACGATAGAAAGTAAATGAAAGCAAGAACTTTTCCTTTTGTATTTTTGTGATATTTTTATACTTTGAAAAATGAGGAAACTTTCTTGTTTACCTTATGAATTAATAATTTGCTGTTAATGAAAAAATGCAAAAACAAGATCAATAATCTGAATTATTGTTAAAACTTCATTTCATGTGTTAGTGTTAAAAATACAAAAATATTTATAATCACTTTGATTTATTAATAGACAAAAATTTGTTAACTTCTTCCCAAAATATACATATTTCAGATAATTAAGACACTCTAATGAATTGACAAATTTTTAAGATTTTTCATTATTATTATTTGTTTAATTTTTTTTATTTATGAATTCTGTTTTTGTAAATAGAAGGAGATGATATATCATCAATAGATCTAGAAAAATATCGAATGGAATTAATTCATGCAAATACATTGATGAATATATCAAATGCTTCTTTGGTAAGTATTTTGTTTTCCTTTCAAGTAAGTTATATTAAATTATAAAATAATTTATTTTAAAATACAAAATACAATTTATAAGTATTTCTTGTTTGTAGTGAGAGTGATAAATTTTCATTTGTTTAGTATTTTCAATTCTGAACAGTAAATGTTCATTGTAATTATTTTTCATAGTTTCTTGGCAAATAATGATCAAACTGTTTTAAATCTAACTATAGATATATCAATTTTATGTTGCAGATATATATTATTTCTCTTTCTGTAACCTGCACCAAGTTATATAACAGAAATATCCATTATAAATCTGACAAACTCAAGTTTTGTCATCAAAAACAAGAAATAAAATAATTTAAAACAATGTTATTATCTGTAAAAAATGTTTTATAAATAGTTTTACACAAAAACTACTATAAGATATTACTAAAAATTTAAATGTATTATGTTTTAATTNTTGCTGTTAATGAAAAAATGCAAAAACAAGATCAATAATCTGAATTATTGTTAAAACTTCATTTCATGTGTTAGTGTTAAAAATACAAAAATATTTATAATCACTTTGATTTATTAATAGACAAAAATTTGTTAACTTCTTCCCAAAATATACATATTTCAGATAATTAAGACACTCTAATGAATTGACAAATTTTTAAGATTTTTCATTATTATTATTTGTTTAATTTTTTTTATTTATGAATTCTGTTTTTGTAAATAGAAGGAGATGATATATCATCAATAGATCTAGAAAAATATCGAATGGAATTAATTCATGCAAATACATTGATGAATATATCAAATGCTTCTTTGGTAAGTATTTTGTTTTCCTTTCAAGTAAGTTATATTAAATTATAAAATAATTTATTTTAAAATACAAAATACAATTTATAAGTATTTCTTGTTTGTAGTGAGAGTGATAAATTTTCATTTGTTTAGTATTTTCAATTCTGAACAGTAAATGTTCATTGTAATTATTTTTCATAGTTTCTTGGCAAATAATGATCAAACTGTTTTAAATCTAACTATAGATATATCAATTTTATGTTGCAGATATATATTATTTCTCTTTCTGTAACCTGCACCAAGTTATATAACAGAAATATCCATTATAAATCTGACAAACTCAAGTTTTGTCATCAAAAACAAGAAATAAAATAATTTAAAACAATGTTATTATCTGTAAAAAATGTTTTATAAATAGTTTTACACAAAAACTACTATAAGATATTACTAAAAATTTAAATGTATTATGTTTTAATTTAAAGTAATTACAAAAAACATGATGTACTATACACACAAAGTTTTTTAATCTATTTTATTTTTGCAAATATAAACTGATTAGTATATTGAATAAATATAAAATTGACACAATATATATATAAACCTATACTTAATTATATGCTTTATATCTATTGCAGATATAAAATGCACATATTGTTATAGTATTTTCAAAAATCTACTTATTCACTTTTAAATTTTGCCATTGATATCTTATAAGATATATTGTAATTATTTTTTGAATAGTACAATTAATTAGGAAAACAATGTGAAAATAAGTATGAAAATTTATTATAGTCATGAATATCTCATACACATTATTAAAAAATGTATAAATTTTTAATGCAGATTGCATTGACTCTCACAAGATAAGTTTTAACAACTAAGATGATTCAGATTTATATTAAATGATTATATAAAAAGCATTTATAATTCT
This sequence comes from Centruroides sculpturatus, assembly GCF_000671375.1. Taxonomy (NCBI): domain Eukaryota; kingdom Metazoa; phylum Arthropoda; class Arachnida; order Scorpiones; family Buthidae; genus Centruroides; species Centruroides sculpturatus. Next base: position 149,654 of record NW_019384696.1, on the reverse strand, counting down.
AAGAAACTACTAAAATGGAGAATTGTCTGAATTTGTATAATTTAAAATGATAGGCAAAATAAGAAGTTTATTAATGGAAGTTATTAAAGATAGGTTAAATATATTAGAGAAAAAGATATTTTAACATAAATACTTGTTTCAGGAGTTCCTATAAATAAGCTTGTTCAAATGTTTGCTTTTAATTAACACATTGTCTTGTAATACAAGATAATTTGTTGTTGATTATTTTAATGTGTCAACAAATCAATTCCATTGTAATTATATACATTTTAATAAAATAAACAATTGCTTATATGCAATGTTATAATTATTATGATATCATTAGTATGTTTATCATAATAATTGATGCAATATGATAATGTATTGATAAAATTTATATCGTTTATACTTTAGGAGGATTTATTTCTAGCTCTAAATGAACATATTAAAAATTCAAGAGTATCTATTGAGTCATTTGTAGTGGATCTCAAAGATTATTCTGTGTTTGAAAAATTACAAGAGAAAGTAAGAATACTTTAAAGTTTAAATATTTAATTCAATAAAAGATTTTTTATAACAACATTTAATTATATTTTTATAATTCTTATTGTCATACTAATGATTGCACTTCTTTTTTTTTTTTTGAAATACCAATGTTAATTCAGAATTGAGTACAGTAATACCTTGACTTACGCTACCCCGACTTACGCGAACTCGGAGTTACGCGATTTTCAAATCTCGTCGATTTGTCTTTTGTTTGAGCGCCACGCAATTCTTGATTACTCCCCCCCCACACTATTGTTCAGCTTAAATGTTGGGACATGTCGCGCGGAATTGACACATAGCTACAATTTATTTTGTGTTTGTTATATCTACGGAGACTCAAGAGGCTCTATGTGGTGATTTCTTGTAACCGTGAACGAATCAAAAGACAAGATAAGATTAATGAGAACATTTATTAGCTTACATCCAACTTGGATTTTACACAAATTGCGAAATTATACCCTGACTTACGCAAATTCGAGTTACACGGTTATCGCTCGGTCCCACCTATCGCGTAAGTTTGGGGTATTACTGTATTCTATGTAGTAATCAAATTAATCATTTGAGAAAATGTCTACCAAATAATTCAATGATATTTATAAAAATAATTACATAAAATTTTAAGTAAAGTAATAGAAAATTTAATGCATTTTTTATTAATTTAAATTCAGGATTATATGCATTATTAATAAACTAAAAATTAAAAGTTAATATGAATCAGTTTTATATGAAAAAAATATAAGGACATATTGTTATATTCTAGTTAGAATTTTAAAAATAACAGATGTATAAATCTGTTTCAACACAATTACATTACTTATGTACAATTAAAATAAATTATGTAAAATAAAATAAAGATTAGGAATTGCAGTCCTGGAGAGATTATTCAATGTTGGCATTACAGGATTGCAATTTTCTTAATCCTAGAATTCATTGTTCTTATTTTTGATGAATGACAGCACATTATAAATTCATAAAGTATTAATCAGTTCTTCAAAAATTACATACATGGTGTGTTCAAAAAGTATCGGACCTTTGGTCGGCAAAAATAAATTTATTGACTTTGAGGTACAAAACCCTAATCCCCTTCAAAGTAGTCTCCTTGGTAATGTATACACTTCTCCCAGCGTTCCTGCCATTGCTGGAAACACTGCTGGAACGCATCTTTTGGAATGGTTATCAGCCGGTCCGTCGCATTTCGCATGATGTCTTCTCTCGACTAAATTTGGGTTCCTTTTAGCGGCATTTTCAGCTTGAGAAATAGCCAAAGGTCACACGGAGCCATGTGGAGAGAGTACGGAGCGTGACGAACCACAGGAGTATTGTGTTTGGCGACGAAAGCCCGAATCAGATGCGCAGAATGGGCGGATGCGTTATCACGATGGAGCTACCAAGTTTTGATTGACCACAGATCCGGTCGTTTGCGTCGCACTGTATCGGAAAGACGACGAAGGACCTTCTGGTAGTACTCCTTTGCGATGGCTTGGCCTTGTGGTGCGTACTCACGACACACCACCCCATGAGAGTTGAAAAAACTGTCAACATGACCTTTGATATTGCTGCGGACCTGCCGTGCTTTTTTTGGCCTCGAGGATCGTCCCCGAAAGCCTGCTGAATCTTGCGAATGGTTTACGCTCAGGTATCGCCAAGGTTTTTGGCAAAGTTTGATGTAATATCGCTGCTCACGTTGTTCAGTCATTTTCCAGCTTAGTGGAATCCGACGAGAGCGCACTACATGACCTCACTCATAGGCCGATTGCCAACGACTGACGCTTCCTGCAGGCGGGAAAAAATTCAGGGCTGTGCATGACTGTCCCCCTCCACAACTCCACCGAAGGAGGCCTCTCGCACATCATTGGTTTATGCGGAAAAAAAAAGATCCGATACTTTTTGAACAGACCTCGTAACTCATTTCACATTAAAAATTATTTAATTATTAGTGCCACTTACAGAAATTTCTGATTTTTGCATTTCCTAAGATCATTTCTGAGGATCCAGTGAATTTACAAAACATATATTTACTTGATTTATTCTAGTTCAAATAATTAAACCATTAAAGTAATTCATACATTTTCTCAAATGATGCCAATTGTTATATATGAATTATTATGGTTGTTTTGATTCTTGCATGGCATATGAGAATTTAATACATGTATAAACATCTCAAAACCTAATATGGACAAACAATTGCCGTAATATTTTTTGGATACTATTAATAATTAAATTTTAAGTAATTTGTTATATGCCATCTCTTTTTAAATATAAATAATTTAGAATATTCTGGAAGAAAAGAATTGGTCCAGGGTAGGACTCATACCCGCAACTCCTGCTTACTGTGCAGATGTGTTGCCAGTTACATTACTCAGACCGCAAGTGATTCTCCATTTCCAGACATATTTAGTCTTAGATATAGCCATCCATGGTTGCTCACAGTGCTGACTGAGGATGACTCCTATGCCCACAGCCTTACAATAATCCAATCTGGCTCTCATCCTGCTATCGCTTTACCCCAACATAGTGTATACATTGATGGTTATACCTAATATTAAGTATGTCTGGAAGTGAAGAATCACTTTGGGGGTCTGGGTAGCAAAACTGGCAATGCATCCACATAGTAAGTGGGAGTTGCAAATTTGAGTTGCAAATTTGAATTCCACACTGGGCTGACTCTTTTATTCTAGAATATTCTAAATTTATTTATTAAATATTAATTTATTAAAATTGTTAAATTTAATAAGAGATGTACAACTTCGGTCATACATATTCTAAAATTGGAACGATACAGAGAAGATTAGCATGGCCCCTGCGCAAGGATGACACGCAAAAATCGCAAATTTAATAAGAGATGGTATCTAATGTCTATTTCTAGTAACAAATTACTTAAAACATTATTATTAATAGCAATAATCCAATACATTACAGCAATTGTTTGGCAATGAGAATTTAAACTGAAACTATTCCGAATACTTTCTATCTTCTAAAATTCTGTTTGTGCAAAGATATTTTGTATGAATGCATATTACTTGATTTTTAAAAATCATATTTAAAAACTTAATTTTTTTATACAAAACAGTTGTGGATCATTCAGGCTCTCTTTTTAATCAAGAGAAAGTCTAGATCCAGAAAAAGTGAACCTGGATAATAAATTGTATAAAAATTTTTAAAATTTCTGTACTTACTTTAATATACTATTATTAATCATTACAAAATTTTTTTTGAAATTCTATTAAATTCTGTTTAATACAAATTTTCTAGGATGACAAGCAGATATTTTTTGTTGATGGTGGAGAGAATCATCTTCATCAATACATATATGTTGGATCTCAAGCTAGTAATTGCAAGAAAAATTTATTTGAAGTATCTTTCAAAGCAGTATCCACTACTGAAAATGAAATATGTTTATTCCCAAAAGAAATCCCAACTGAAGTTTGTAAGCAGCTAGCTGTTCTTTATGCAGATACGAAAGAAGTTGTTTATAATGGAGAGCTAAGTAATAATAATAGATCATTATAATACTTCCAAACTTGTATAACACTTCCAAATGTTTTTACAAAGTAGCTATTATTGAAGTTAGTATAGTGTTAAAACATATATTTTTGTTGTTTTACTAATAATACAATACTCAGATCGATATGAGTAATTTTTTATCCTTTTAATTGTAAGAATAATGTTTTTAGTTATATATTTTTTACATTTTCATCATTGTATGGTGTATAATTATAATATAAGCAAACCACATTTATTATTATACAAATTTATTGTATAAATAATTTAGTGTACACCACAATATATTTAATATATATTATGAAAAATATAAATAAGAATTTTGAGATAAATCAGTCTTATATAAAGTAAATTCTGCTTATTGAATCAGATATTGTTAGTCAGTTATTTAATTAATATCAAAATTACCATGTCCCAAGACATATAAAACTAAAATATGCTTATAAAACTATGCTTTTGTAAGCAACATTTTGGTTACAGTTATCATTATCTTCAGGTAAATAGGCATTTTTTAAGCTGTTGTTTCCTACTATTTCCTTCAATATGTGCTGATATGCAAGAGTGTTATCAGTTATCTGTGTTATAGTATGTTAAATATTAACTATTAATATTTAATCATTATTTGCATGCAGTATAGTAGTTTAAATTGCTGAATTTCTTACTTCCGTTATATATTGGATAACTTATAACTTAAAGGCTTATTAATTAATAGTATCTTTTTTAATTCTAACATGTTTTTCTAATATCAGACTTAATAAAACTAGAATTTCCACTAATTATAGCTTTATTTATTTACCCCACTTCTTGATAACTTTTATCGATATAGGCTAGTCCCAAAGTGATTACAATAAGCAGAATCTACAGTACATTGTATTGATATATTTACATGTAAAATTTAATAACTTTATTTATTTAAATTTAATAAAAATTTGTGATTAAGAAATTAAATTTTTAAATTAGATAATATTTTGGCAAAGAAATTGTGAATTCAAAAAATTTTAAAAAATATGTAATGAATGTCAAATTATACCATTTAAAAAATAGCACTGTATTCTCACTCAAGATCATTATTCATACAAATAAACCTGTTACATGCCAAAAATAATCATAAAAAGAAAAGCACAGTTTTGCAATATTAAAGAATTAGCAAAAATTATAAGAAATTCATTATTTTCAAACATATTATGAGGAATTATTTTTACAAAAAAATAATAATGATAATTTTTTGTTTATGCTCTGTAAAAATTGATTCTTGATGATGAAATTTATGAAAAATAGGACATACTCAAATGCATTCACTAACATATTTTGCTTAATTGTCTAATGGTTGTGTTTTAAAATCTCAAAACAATGTTTTTCTTTGTGACTATCATTCTGTGCATAAGGAAACAAATTACATTATCAAAATAACACTACTTTTAAACAAAACCAAAATGTTGAATAACTTTAAACTCTACAAATTTTAAAAACTCATTACATCACTTTAATGTTTTAGATATAATTTTAATATATGTTTATTCTGAAAGTTGAATGAGAAACATTAAAAGTTTAATGCAAAACAGGAGATAAATAATAATGGTTATTTTTAAAACACTTTTTAAAAAAGTGTTTTAAAATAGAACTTTAATAAATAGTCAAATTTGAAATGTCTGTGTACTTTAAGATTGATTTTGATTTATTGTTGTATATTCTACAAAATTAAAATTTTTAGATTTTTTTTTTATTTGAAATGTTTTTCTTGAGTTTGAAATTAACTATTCAAATAAACAATAAACTCTAACAAAATTTTTATTTTTACATTTTTCTTATTTAAACTATTTTTGTCCTTGTGAAAATAGTTTCTGTATTTGTAAGATACCAATTGAAAAATATTTTTAAGATTTTAAATTAATAGAAATTGCTTTTTCTCAGAATTATTTATTCACAGATTGGAGAATGATTTTTTTCCATTAAGAATATTTAATAGAAATCCATTAAATTATTATTTCACTTGAATAAACATTTATGAAATTTGTTATTTGTATTAAATATAAATAAATTATTAATAATAGAAATATGTTTTGAAAATTTCCATAATTAATTAATTATTTTTTAAAAAATGCTTTGATTGTAAATTCTAATTTTAGTAGTGCAATGGCTTTTCTTGATGGCTGTATTAATTTTGATTACTTTTTAAAATAATACTGATAGAAAATTGAAAAAAAATTTAAATTTATTTTTCATGCATGAATTTTACAAGCATTAAAATATATATTTTAAAATGTTATTATATGTGCATTACATATATTTTTTGAAATTTTTGTTAGTACATAATAATAAATGCCCATAAATTTTTTGAAAACATTGTTAGTTTTAATCTAGATTGGATTGTATTTGTTTTCTGATGCACCATTATTTAATGGGCTATATGGTCAATCTCAGTTTTATTCAATATAGCTAGATATGATATACAGATTGGTCAGTATGAACAGAGGCTGGAGAATAACTCTATTCTTCATACTCTGTTCTTACTTCCCAAATTTTTATGAAAATAAGTTATTTGAATCCAGATTTTCTATGGTAGAAGAGTTCTTTGTAATTTTATCCATTAACTGATTAATGACACAATAATCTTCTTACAATAAAATTAATATTCTCAGCTTTTAAAATTAGAAATTAATTTCAAAGAATTTTTTTGTTATTTATTTGTGATAAATAAGGTAAAGAAACATTAACATCCAACAAATATACCAGTATTTAATGGTTAGATTGCATTCTGCAGAATAATGATGAAAAAACCTTTTGCAGCCAGTTATAGACAAATAAGAATATTGGTCCAGGAATCAGAACTTGTTTATTTTGCAAATGATTTTTAGAAACAATTTCCAAAAGTCAGATCATAAAATTTCTTTCTAAAATCTATATTTTGAGAAATTATGATGAAATTGAATTCTCTTGGGTAAAATATTACAAAATAAGTTATGATTTTTAACCAGTCATTATTTGTGTGCAACTGTTTACTTAAAATAGTTATCTTATTGCATTTTCATGCCACGTTTGTTTTTTAGTTTAATTATTATGATTCTTTTTATTTTTATTTTGTTGTTATCTATGTAAAAAAAACTATATCATTTCTAATATCCAAAAATTGAGGACATGTTACATTTTATTATTATTTATGTACTTTGTCTTGTAGGTTTGAATTTTTGATATAGGTATTATTTTGGTTTTAATCATCCTTTCATGTGTGTCATTATCTAGATCAGGGATGGCAAACCTTTTTGAGTCTGCGTGCCACATATTAAGCATATTAAGCATACTTTCCTTTAAAAATAATTATGCGTGCAGGAGTTTTAGACTTTTAGTAACTATATTTAAATTTGGCAGAATGGCCAAGTGGTCAAAGTGATAGCTTATTGCTCTTGTGGACCCGAGATCAAAACCCCAGAAAATTTTCAGGTGGTGATCCATTCTTCACCATCTAACTGTTCAATTTGGAGTTAGCTAAATAAAAAAGCCCTCTTAGTGCCCACAGGCAAAAAAAGTTTTAAAAAGATTGTTAAANTAATGAAAGTCACTTAGCGTGCACAGGCGAAAGCCTGGGGCCGTTTGGGCTACCAAGCTGTCTCAAATCTGTGAAACCATAACTGTGACTTATACCGACGTCCTATTTCTCTCTTTTCTCCGTTATCACTAGGCTATGAGTCATGTAATTGTAAAATGGGAAATCTACGACGGAAAAGTGACGAATCGAAAGTATCATGAGCGCGTATTATGATGTATGCTTAGGCATATGTGGACTAGAGCAATAGAGGAAAGAGAAAGTGAAGAGCAAAGACGAGCGCTTAAAAAGAAGGATAGGCAGGGTCAGACCCTCGGATGTGAGACGATTCTCGAACAAGTAGGTGTGTACTGTACATGTGCTGATCTTTCTAATTATAAATTGTGAATACATGTGACTAATATTATTTTGTGCATGTTATAAGTTATAAATAAATATAAACAAACAACACTAACCCGATAACATTAAATCTAAATACCAAAATGATTCATTTACTGTGCTTTTGATATTTACTGTTTTTAGGTATTAGATATTTGGCCGAATAGTGAAGAATAGGCCGAATACCGAATAGTAACTGAATATTCGTTACATCACTAATTCTCAATTATAAAACATTTTTGTATTTATTTTTAATGGACAGCAATTCCAAAAATAAATTTTCAAAGAGAAAATAGACAAAATTAATTTCCAAATATTATATGTAAATATTGCATTGATTGGAAAAAAATGTTTAATTATAGATGTGAATCAGCATTCTATCAATTAGCAGTCAGATACTATGCTGCTGAGCCTGGAAGATTTCACAAAGCATAAACATAAATCATTCAAGATTTTTTTAACTAATTTTCTTGAAAAGTTTGAGAATCATGCTTTCTTTGCTTGATAAAGGTTGATACCAAGGTTTATCCACACAAACAATATCACTGAAAACTGTGATGACCATGTCATGACCTCCCCTTGTTAGAAACTTAATAGAAGTATTATAAATGTTGAAACATTTACTACTGTAAACCAAGTGTTGAATAATTGAATTTTTTGCTGAAACTCATGTTTTAATAATTAAAAGCAAAACAAAAGATTCCATAGAATTTATAAAGTAAGATGGATAAGTCAAAAAATTTTATGCTGACAATGATAAAGATAAGCAATCAATGTAATTGAGAGTTAGCATATTTTCTAAAGTTAAAAAATATGTTTAATTTCATAATTTCCAATTTGATCTCTAATTTTTAGCTACAGAATTTGTTACAATACAGTTTATTATTTTATATGGAATTTTGCAAATAGATTTATGTAAATAATAATAATTATTATAATTTTTATATAAAAATTATAATAATTATTATTATTTACATAAATCTATTTGCAAAATTCCATATAAAATAATAAACTGTATTGTAACAAATTCTGTAGCTAAAAATTAGAGATCAAATTGGAAATTATGAAATTAAACATATTTTTTAACTTTAGAAAATATGCTAACTCTCAATTACATTGATTGCTTATCTTTATCATTGTCAGCATAAAATTTTTTGACTTATCCATCTTACTTTATAAATTCTATGGAATCTTTTGTTTTGCTTTTAATTATTAAAACATGAGTTTCAGCAAAAAATTCAATTATTCAACACTTGGTTTACAGTAGTAAATGTTTCAACATTTATAATACTTCTATTAAGTTTCTAACAAGGGGAGGTCATGACATGGTCATCACAGTTTTCAGTGATATTGTTTGTGTGGATAAACCTTGGTATCAACCTTTATCAAGCAAAGAAAGCATGATTCTCAAACTTTTCAAGAAAATTAGTTAAAAAAATCTTGAATGATTTATGTTTATGCTTTGTGAAATCTTCCAGGCTCAGCAGCATAGTATCTGACTGCTAATTGATAGAATGCTGATTCACATCTATAATTAAACATTTTTTTCCAATCAATGCAATATTTACATATAATATTTGGAAATTAATTTTGTCTATTTTCTCTTTGAAAATTTATTTTTGGAATTGCTGTCCATTAAAAATAAATACAAAAATGTTTTATAATTGAGAATTAGTGATGTAACGAATATTCAGTTACTATTCGGTATTCGGCCTATTCTTCACTATTCGGCCAAATATCTAATACCTAAAAACAGTAAATAACAAAAGCACAGTAAATGAATCATTTTGGTATTTAGATTTAATGTTATCGGGTTAGTGTTGTTTGTTTATATTTATTTATAACTTATAACATGCACAAAATAATATTAGTCACATGTATTCACAATTTATAATTAGAAAGATCAGCACATGTACAGTACACACCTACTTGTTCGAGAATCGTCTCACGTCCGAGGGTCTGACCCTGCCTATCCTTCTTTTTAAGCGCTCGTCTTTGCTCTTCACTTTCTCTTTCCTCTATTGCTCTAGTCCACATATGCCTAAGCATACATCATAATACGCGCTCATGATACTTTCGATTCGTCACTTTTCCGTCGTAGATTTCCCATTTTACAATTACATGACTCATAGCCTAGTGATAACGGAGAAAAGAGAGAAATAGGATGTCGGTATAAGTCACAGTTATGGTTTCACAGATTTGAGACAGCTTGGTAGCCCAAACGGCCCCAGGCTTTCGCCTGTGCACGCTAAGTGACTTTCATTACAAGCGTTTAGCTTTCCGAAGTCTATGACAACAATTGTTTGGCATTNTTATTTATTACTTTGAAAGACAATTTTAAGAAAAAAAAATGAAATTTTACTCATTTACTGTAGCATGCACTTTTTAAAAAATGTGACACAGTATAAATGAGTAATTGATATATGAAAAATGAACAGAATTTCATACTGTATCTATTGTATTTGATATATTTGAGGATTTGGTGGCAATGTTATTTATTACTTTGAAAGACAATTTTAAGAAAAAAAAATGAAATTTTACTCATTTACTGTAGCATGCACTTTTTAAAAAATGTGACACAGTATAAATGAGTAATTGATATATGAAAAATGAACAGAATTTCATACTGTATCTATTGTATTTGATATATTTGAGGATTTGGTGGCAATGTTATTTATTACTTTGAAAGACAATTTTAAGAAAAAAAAATGAAATTTTACTCATTTACTGTAGCATGCACTTTTTAAAAAATGTGACACAGTATAAATGAGTAATTGATATATGAAAAATGAACAGAATTTCATACTGTATCTATTGTATTTGATATATTTGAGGATTTGGTGGCAATGTTATTTATTACTTTGAAAGACAATTTTAAGAAAAAAAAATGAAATTTTACTCATTTACTGTAGCATGCACTTTTTAAAAAATGTGACACAGTATAAATGAGTAATTGATATATGAAAAATGAACAGAATTTCATACTGTATCTATTGTATTTGATATATTTGAGGATTTGGTGGCAATGTTATTTATTACTTTGAAAGACAATTTTAAGAAAAAAAAATGAAATTTTACTCATTTACTGTAGCATGCACTTTTTAAAAAATGTGACACAGTATAAATGAGTAATTGATATATGAAAAATGAACAGAATTTCATACTGTATCTATTGTATTTGATATATTTGAGGATTTGGTGGCAATGTTATTTATTACTTTGAAAGACAATTTTAAGAAAAAAAAATGAAATTTTACTCATTTACTGTAGCATGCACTTTTTAAAAAATGTGACACAGTATAAATGAGTAATTGATATATGAAAAATGAACAGAATTTCATACTGTATCTATTGTATTTGATATATTTGAGGATTTGGTGGCAATGTTATTTATTACTTTGAAAGACAATTTTAAGAAAAAAAAATGAAATTTTACTCATTTACTGTAGCATGCACTTTTTAAAAAATGTGACACAGTATAAATGAGTAATTGATATATGAAAAATGAACAGAATTTCATACTGTATCTATTGTATTTGATATATTTGAGGATTTGGTGGCAATGTTATTTATTACTTTGAAAGACAATTTTAAGAAAAAAAAATGAAATTTTACTCATTTACTGTAGCATGCACTTTTTAAAAAATGTGACACAGTATAAATGAGTAATTGATATATGAAAAATGAACAGAATTTCATACTGTATCTATTGTATTTGATATATTTGAGGATTTGGTGGCAATGTTATTTATTACTTTGAAAGACAATTTTAAGAAAAAAAAATGAAATTTTACTCATTTACTGTAGCATGCACTTTTTAAAAAATGTGACACAGTATAAATGAGTAATTGATATATGAAAAATGAACAGAATTTCATACTGTATCTATTGTATTTGATATATTTGAGGATTTGGTGGCAATGTTATTTATTACTTTGAAAGACAATTTTAAGAAAAAAAAATGAAATTTTACTCATTTACTGTAGCATGCACTTTTTAAAAAATGTGACACAGTATAAATGAGTAATTGATATATGAAAAATGAACAGAATTTCATACTGTATCTATTGTATTTGATATATTTGAGGATTTGGTGGCAATGTTATTTATTACTTTGAAAGACAATTTTAAGAAAAAAAAATGAAATTTTACTCATTTACTGTAGCATGCACTTTTTAAAAAATGTGACACAGTATAAATGAGTAATTGATATATGAAAAATGAACAGAATTTCATACTGTATCTATTGTATTTGATATATTTGAGGATTTGGTGGCAATGTTATTTATTACTTTGAAAGACAATTTTAAGAAAAAAAAATGAAATTTTACTCATTTACTGTAGCATGCACTTTTTAAAAAATGTGACACAGTATAAATGAGTAATTGATATATGAAAAATGAACAGAATTTCATACTGTATCTATTGTATTTGATATATTTGAGGATTTGGTGGCAATGTTATTTATTACTTTGAAAGACAATTTTAAGAAAAAAAAATGAAATTTTACTCATTTACTGTAGCATGCACTTTTTAAAAAATGTGACACAGTATAAATGAGTAATTGATATATGAAAAATGAACAGAATTTCATACTGTATCTATTGTATTTGATATATTTGAGGATTTGGTGGCAATGTTATTTATTACTTTGAAAGACAATTTTAAGAAAAAAAAATGAAATTTTACTCATTTACTGTAGCATGCACTTTTTAAAAAATGTGACACAGTATAAATGAGTAATTGATATATGAAAAATGAACAGAATTTCATACTGTATCTATTGTATTTGATATATTTGAGGATTTGGTGGCAATGTTATTTATTACTTTGAAAGACAATTTTAAGAAAAAAAAATGAAATTTTACTCATTTACTGTAGCATGCACTTTTTAAAAAATGTGACACAGTATAAATGAGTAATTGATATATGAAAAATGAACAGAATTTCATACTGTATCTATTGTATTTGATATATTTGAGGATTTGGTGGCAATGTTATTTATTACTTTGAAAGACAATTTTAAGAAAAAAAAATGAAATTTTACTCATTTACTGTAGCATGCACTTTTTAAAAAATGTGACACAGTATAAATGAGTAATTGATATATGAAAAATGAACAGAATTTCATACTGTATCTATTGTATTTGATATATTTGAGGATTTGGTGGCAATGTTATTTATTACTTTGAAAGACAATTTTAAGAAAAAAAAATGAAATTTTACTCATTTACTGTAGCATGCACTTTTTAAAAAATGTGACACAGTATAAATGAGTAATTGATATATGAAAAATGAACAGAATTTCATACTGTATCTATTGTATTTGATATATTTGAGGATTTGGTGGCAATGTTATTTATTACTTTGAAAGACAATTTTAAGAAAAAAAAATGAAATTTTACTCATTTACTGTAGCATGCACTTTTTAAAAAATGTGACACAGTATAAATGAGTAATTGATATATGAAAAATGAACAGAATTTCATACTGTATCTATTGTATTTGATATATTTGAGGATTTGGTGGCAATGTTATTTATTACTTTGAAAGACAATTTTAAGAAAAAAAAATGAAATTTTACTCATTTACTGTAGCATGCACTTTTTAAAAAATGTGACACAGTATAAATGAGTAATTGATATATGAAAAATGAACAGAATTTCATACTGTATCTATTGTATTTGATATATTTGAGGATTTGGTGGCAATGTTATTTATTACTTTGAAAGACAATTTTAAGAAAAAAAAATGAAATTTTACTCATTTACTGTAGCATGCACTTTTTAAAAAATGTGACACAGTATAAATGAGTAATTGATATATGAAAAATGAACAGAATTTCATACTGTATCTATTGTATTTGATATATTTGAGGATTTGGTGGCAATGTTATTTATTACTTTGAAAGACAATTTTAAGAAAAAAAAATGAAATTTTACTCATTTACTGTAGCATGCACTTTTTAAAAAATGTGACACAGTATAAATGAGTAATTGATATATGAAAAATGAACAGAATTTCATACTGTATCTATTGTATTTGATATATTTGAGGATTTGGTGGCAATGTTATTTATTACTTTGAAAGACAATTTTAAGAAAAAAAAATGAAATTTTACTCATTTACTGTAGCATGCACTTTTTAAAAAATGTGACACAGTATAAATGAGTAATTGATATATGAAAAATGAACAGAATTTCATACTGTATCTATTGTATTTGATATATTTGAGGATTTGGTGGCAATGTTATTTATTACTTTGAAAGACAATTTTAAGAAAAAAAAATGAAATTTTACTCATTTACTGTAGCATGCACTTTTTAAAAAATGTGACACAGTATAAATGAGTAATTGATATATGAAAAATGAACAGAATTTCATACTGTATCTATTGTATTTGATATATTTGAGGATTTGGTGGCAATGTTATTTATTACTTTGAAAGACAATTTTAAGAAAAAAAAATGAAATTTTACTCATTTACTGTAGCATGCACTTTTTAAAAAATGTGACACAGTATAAATGAGTAATTGATATATGAAAAATGAACAGAATTTCATACTGTATCTATTGTATTTGATATATTTGAGGATTTGGTGGCAATGTTATTTATTACTTTGAAAGACAATTTTAAGAAAAAAAAATGAAATTTTACTCATTTACTGTAGCATGCACTTTTTAAAAAATGTGACACAGTATAAATGAGTAATTGATATATGAAAAATGAACAGAATTTCATACTGTATCTATTGTATTTGATATATTTGAGGATTTGGTGGCAATGTTATTTATTACTTTGAAAGACAATTTTAAGAAAAAAAAATGAAATTTTACTCATTTACTGTAGCATGCACTTTTTAAAAAATGTGACACAGTATAAATGAGTAATTGATATATGAAAAATGAACAGAATTTCATACTGTATCTATTGTATTTGATATATTTGAGGATTTGGTGGCAATGTTATTTATTACTTTGAAAGACAATTTTAAGAAAAAAAAATGAAATTTTACTCATTTACTGTAGCATGCACTTTTTAAAAAATGTGACACAGTATAAATGAGTAATTGATATATGAAAAATGAACAGAATTTCATACTGTATCTATTGTATTTGATATATTTGAGGATTTGGTGGCAATGTTATTTATTACTTTGAAAGACAATTTTAAGAAAAAAAAATGAAATTTTACTCATTTACTGTAGCATGCACTTTTTAAAAAATGTGACACAGTATAAATGAGTAATTGATATATGAAAAATGAACAGAATTTCATACTGTATCTATTGTATTTGATATATTTGAGGATTTGGTGGCAATGTTATTTATTACTTTGAAAGACAATTTTAAGAAAAAAAAATGAAATTTTACTCATTTACTGTAGCATGCACTTTTTAAAAAATGTGACACAGTATAAATGAGTAATTGATATATGAAAAATGAACAGAATTTCATACTGTATCTATTGTATTTGATATATTTGAGGATTTGGTGGCAATGTTATTTATTACTTTGAAAGACAATTTTAAGAAAAAAAAATGAAATTTTACTCATTTACTGTAGCATGCACTTTTTAAAAAATGTGACACAGTATAAATGAGTAATTGATATATGAAAAATGAACAGAATTTCATACTGTATCTATTGTATTTGATATATTTGAGGATTTGGTGGCAATGTTATTTATTACTTTGAAAGACAATTTTAAGAAAAAAAAATGAAATTTTACTCATTTACTGTAGCATGCACTTTTTAAAAAATGTGACACAGTATAAATGAGTAATTGATATATGAAAAATGAACAGAATTTCATACTGTATCTATTGTATTTGATATATTTGAGGATTTGGTGGCAATGTTATTTATTACTTTGAAAGACAATTTTAAGAAAAAAAAATGAAATTTTACTCATTTACTGTAGCATGCACTTTTTAAAAAATGTGACACAGTATAAATGAGTAATTGATATATGAAAAATGAACAGAATTTCATACTGTATCTATTGTATTTGATATATTTGAGGATTTGGTGGCAATGTTATTTATTACTTTGAAAGACAATTTTAAGAAAAAAAAATGAAATTTTACTCATTTACTGTAGCATGCACTTTTTAAAAAATGTGACACAGTATAAATGAGTAATTGATATATGAAAAATGAACAGAATTTCATACTGTATCTATTGTATTTGATATATTTGAGGATTTGGTGGCAATGTTATTTATTACTTTGAAAGACAATTTTAAGAAAAAAAAATGAAATTTTACTCATTTACTGTAGCATGCACTTTTTAAAAAATGTGACACAGTATAAATGAGTAATTGATATATGAAAAATGAACAGAATTTCATACTGTATCTATTGTATTTGATATATTTGAGGATTTGGTGGCAATGTTATTTATTACTTTGAAAGACAATTTTAAGAAAAAAAAATGAAATTTTACTCATTTACTGTAGCATGCACTTTTTAAAAAATGTGACACAGTATAAATGAGTAATTGATATATGAAAAATGAACAGAATTTCATACTGTATCTATTGTATTTGATATATTTGAGGATTTGGTGGCAATGTTATTTATTACTTTGAAAGACAATTTTAAGAAAAAAAAATGAAATTTTACTCATTTACTGTAGCATGCACTTTTTAAAAAATGTGACACAGTATAAATGAGTAATTGATATATGAAAAATGAACAGAATTTCATACTGTATCTATTGTATTTGATATATTTGAGGATTTGGTGGCAATGTTATTTATTACTTTGAAAGACAATTTTAAGAAAAAAAAATGAAATTTTACTCATTTACTGTAGCATGCACTTTTTAAAAAATGTGACACAGTATAAATGAGTAATTGATATATGAAAAATGAACAGAATTTCATACTGTATCTATTGTATTTGATATATTTGAGGATTTGGTGGCAATGTTATTTATTACTTTGAAAGACAATTTTAAGAAAAAAAAATGAAATTTTACTCATTTACTGTAGCATGCACTTTTTAAAAAATGTGACACAGTATAAATGAGTAATTGATATATGAAAAATGAACAGAATTTCATACTGTATCTATTGTATTTGATATATTTGAGGATCCACTGATGAATTCTCCATAATGATTTCTTTAGCAGTGATTGAGGAGTTTAAGAAGGGAGAGATTTGATTACATTTGCGTGTAAATCAGCCAAAATTTCCATTTTATTGTATGGAGTTCTTATTAATTATTAAAATCAGAATATTTTGACAATAATGAGATATATTACCAATTATATTTCTTGTCAATAAATATATCCAAATTGTTTAATACAGCAGAGTCCCATACAACACTGGATATGTTCCATATTATAAGAAATTGCATTATCAGATGATTTCGTTCAAGTTTAAACCTAGGCCTCAATTGCAAAATAACACCTGAAGGGCTGCAGGTTGCTCATGACTGTTTTAAATCAATAAAAATAATCCCAATACCATTTAAATTAAGGATACTGTTAGGCATATCAAAGATCATTTACTGTAGATATTTTATTATTTTTGAATGATATACATATTTTATATGAATTCAAACCAGATGAAAATTGAAATATAGTATCATGAGAAAAAATGAATATACTCTAAGGCAATGAGCCAGATAAACTGCGAGGTCAGTTTATCTGGCTCATTGCCATATTGTGCCACAAATGAGCTAAAATATAATTATTTATATGGAAATATCATAAACTATAGATAAACTTATACTTATTTTTTTTTTTTTACATAGTAAGTAAAAATTCCAAAATTGGTCCAATCTGATTTTTGCATCTGACAGTAATATAATTTTTAGATAAATCAGTGAAATAAAAAGTTTGGCGACTTTTGTGACTGGATATCAGAGCATTTTATGTACAAATACCTGCAATTAAGTTTCTAAGGAAAGCAATTACGAGCTTGATACAGTGATTGTGTTTGTGTATTGTTAAATAAATACGTTGGTTGTCTTTATTTTTGTGTATTCAGTTTGCTGTATTGAACAAAATGGTAATATGGCCCATGCTCATCACTCTCTAAGTTATCTGGCCCTATTGTGAAAAAGTTTGTTGACTCCTGCTCTAAGGTAAAAAACTGACAATAGGATAAACAGATAATATCAGAAATTAAGTCTTATTACATTCAGGTCTTACAGAAAAAGTAAATTTTAGTAATCAGTGGATCAATATCAAGGTAATCTGTTTTATAGAATTTTTATATTCTAAAAATTAAAAATTACATGTATTAAAAATACAATTCAAAATTTTAAACTATTTTCAAAAATATATAAGTTATTTTTAAATGAATATTTATTATTATAAATATGTTTAATATTTACAGCATAACATTAAAAATATATGTATAATTTCAGAATATTTAAACTTAATTCTTTTTAAAAGTACAATTTAAAATGTTTAAGAGATGTTAAATTATTTTAAAAGTTAATAAAAATTCTATCACTCAATGGAAAATATGGCTAAGTCATGGCCTGACAAATTCAGAGAAAATCCATTAATTTCATCTGAACTAAGTCAATTGAAGATTAAAGTTTATCTAATTTCTTCATTTCTGCATCAAGATTTTCCGTAAAGTTTATGTGATCATATGAAAGAAATCTTCAAGATATTTTATTGCTTTCCATGGTCAAACTGCAGATAGAAGTACAGAAAAAATTTAGTTGTAACAGTTAAAGCTTTTAGATCAACTAATGAACATAAAATATTATGCAAAATATCATTTTTTTTTTTTGTTCCTAGGTCCAAGAAATATTTAGCCAAGAGCTTAATAGGTTTAATTCTACTTATTCATTGGAATTATCATACTGTTTAATTTGAGAAAATATGGAAAAATTGCCAGTTGCAGACAAAACATTGCAGGTATCTTTAGTATAAGAGAGTCAAGTTAAATTTTTGGGAAGAGAAAAGTTATTTCTAATAAATTTTAAGCAAGCATAAAGTCAAGCGTAAATTAGCAATATTGCTTTTCTTTATATTTGTATTTACATCTACTTCTCTTATAATTATTCTTTAATATTCAAGAGAAGTATTCTAAAAGCCAAAGTTCAATATCTAATTGGAATTTTGTTTCTGTTAAAATTTATTTTTACTATTTCTCCAAATATAACATCATCTTTTTATCTATGCAGCTATTTATCAAGTTTTGAAGATTGTTTATTTTGGAGATTGTAAATGATTCTCTAAAACTGTAATTATTGAGGTTTGAAATGTTTTCTCTTTAGCTTGATTTGCTTTTAAGTTAAATATTTTCAAACTATCCATTGAAAACAAAGTAATTGAGTAGAATTGCTATTACATGTAATAATATACCATGGAGGCTTTCTTCAATATATCTTTGAGTATGTTTGGTTCTATATTGTCTGCATCTGAATTCCAAATCCATGATGGAATTCTATTCTGCAATGTTTCTACAGAATGAATAACTAGCTTTACAGCATCACAAGCATTGTATCTGGGAATGTCATTCATAAGTCTTTGAAAAGAACCAGAAATTGTTTAAACGCCATACATCTGCATCAAAATTTGAAGAAAATGATTATAATTTCATCTAGAAATACATGCAATTCTTTATACTTTTCCAACCGGGATAAATTAAATCAGGCCCAGGATACCCACCAAATGCAACTTGATGACAAGCAGCAAAATACTGTGTATCAATTCAAGGTTTGCAAAACAATGACAGCATTTCTTGTGCTAATAAAATAATGTTTTCAGTACATATATCTGACACTCATAATTACTTTAAGTCACAATTCATGACTTAAAGTTTATCTTTAAATGTTTTCAATATGTTCATACATAATTATTTGGATGCTAAAAATAAGAATGTCTCTACAAATTGTAGACACATTGTGTACAGAGTTTCTTATATCAATAACGGAATTTCTTGTATCAATACAGATACAGTAGAGCGTCGTTTATCTAAAAGCTGGTTATCCGAAATGTCGGTTAACTGAAAGTATTCCAGTTGGCAAATTTAAATTTTTGCTAGTGCTGTGGCACTGCAATCTTTGGCTATATCTTGGGCTATTCCAATATTTTTTTTTGTTGGTGTATGTGTGTTTTAGCTGGCAGCACTGGCACTTGTGTGGTGTTTTTCTGAGGACTGTGTGTCGTGCTGAATCAAACGTTTTTGATACTAGATCAACTTCTAAAGTATCTTTTTTTTTTGGTTTTATATTTTTCAATATATTTATTTTGTTTGTAAAAAATAAAGAAATAATTTTTAACAATACAATAGCCACGATTATTATTTTAAAAAGTTTACATTAGGCTTAACATTGACAAAAATTCAATGCAAAGCGACACGCAATGGAGAAAAATTTCAACATGGGATGGATTAATATATTTTTTTGTACATAATTGGTTATCCGAAAAATAGTTATCCAAACAACCTCGGTCCCCAATTGATTCGGATAAACGACGCTCTACTGTATAAAAAATCCATGCACAATAAATTTGCTCAACCAGTTCAACAAAATGTAGAATTCTTATATTAAATGTTTACTATCTTCAGTAAAATGAAACATTTATTTCAATACAAAATTAATATCATTATGATTTCCAAAGTACTCATATGAGAATACTATGCTTCTGATGCCTGTAGTAAAATCACAGACAAAAAGTTTAACTTTACAAGATTTGTTAGATAATGCCACACCAAGCAATTTCAAGACTATCAAGCAAAAATATTTTGAGTGTAATAGTGCACTTTGGATGTGTTGGTTTATGGTAAGCAAGTGTTTGTGTTGTTTCATTCTGTTGAATTACAGTGTGTGAAAAACTTGAATTGTATTTACAGTGCATGAGTGCAAGAATGGAATAAAGATTAAACAGTTATGTCTGAGTTTGTGTTTCTAGATCATCATCTTTTGGCATATCTAAAAAAAAAATAAAAATAGTAAATTATGTTAGGTAGGCCTATATATAGTTTTATTTTCATAAGACAAAACAGCTCTTACCCCATGATTTCGGAAACTTTGTCCTCTTCATAGTAAAGATGGAGATAGAGAAAAATCTCCCTTGCCACTAAGGTCTCCTTCGCCACTAAGGTCTGGTTTTGGCAGATTTCTTCTCGGATTCCTCCTCATTCCAACTTTCAGAAGATAATGACATTCATGTTGCATACGAAGAGGCAAAACTCATGAAATGAGGGACTGACAACAAACTCTGAGAACACGACAAACTATTTTCCAAGGCAAATTCAAGATAACTTATCCTTAATTAAAGGTCTTGTCATTTTTTGGCACGTAACCTTGGTAATTGCAAGTTATTATTTTCCATCTAAATTTTGCAATCCAAGACAACTATTTTCCATCTAAACTTGTTATTAGCAATTCATATGGAGGCATTAGCCAATAGACCTTGTTTTTCCAATACAGTGACCTCTGGTAGTTAGATGAAGCATCTGGTTTAACACAGATAGGCTTCCAAGGCCTTAATGTGGTGGCATGGGGTTATAGATCTAGTGGGACAGATCCCTGATGAGGGCTAGACAAATTGCAAGATTAGATTTGAGTTCAAGGCAGGTCTGATTATAATGCAGGCATGTGTGCCAGAAGTGATCGATGATTTCAATGTTGCCACAATGGAAACATGACAGCATGGGGAGACAGGACCTGGAGTAGAGGAAATAGTTCAGGAGTACAGTGTAGGTATGAAGGTGGCACAAGAGAATCTCTGCTTGCTGGGTAGAGGCCTGGTTGTAGAGCCAGGGTTGAAAAGACTGGATGTGTGCCAGGCCTTTGTGATGCAGGACGACTGACCAAGCCACAAGGTCTTGATGGCATGTGTCACGGGCATGTTGGGAGATGTCCTGGGGAAATGGTTTGCCAAAGTGAGCTGGCAGAGGTGCCTTGGCAGGCCGCCTCATTGATCGGGATATTTGCTTGGCCAGGAGTCCAAATGAGGGTCACTGACAATGTATAGGTGGCTATCTATGTCACATCCTGTCCCGGAGGTCCCACCGCCTCCCCTTGAACTTATAAGCTTATGAGCTTATCTGCTGGTAACCTCATAAGCTCATAAGTACAGCAAGGGGAGGTGGTGGAACCATCAACTTCACTATCCACTAGACCTTATGCACCATATACATAAAGGTCACCATCATAGTAACGTCGTATAGTATGGTTATACCATCTTAAATACAGAGTGATATGTATCTATAGTATGTTAAAATTGCAGCAAGACCATTTATGGAAAACTCTTGCTGCTACCAAATGTGCCTAAGGTATGGTAGACACCACATAAAAACATATATATAAGTTAAGATATATCATGGGACAAAACATTGCATTATATACATCAAAAGTGCCATAAAAACATTACTTCTCTATGCATCGTAAACCTTAAAGTCAATATAAATAAGAGTTGGTGTATAACCCAGGTTTTAAAGTCCATTCTATGCACTAACATAGTCTTTAAAATTTTGTATGCACCATTATATATTACCTTAGTGTGCACTAAGTTGGTGCAGACCTTATTAAAAGCATCACTAAGAGAGGAGTCTATATTTATAAACACTTCAGCTCCTCTGTCATTATAAAATATACTACATCCTAACAAAGTGCTGAAGGGTGTCGAAGGCCCCTCGGTCACCATCGACCAGGTGGAATGACTTAAGTTTACTTTTAAAATCACCATGTCCACCCAATATTTGGGAGGAATAATAGTTTGGTTCAACCCATTTTGCTTTCAATCTCATATCAGGGAAGAACCCATAGGTGATTCTTCCCTTCAAACACCTGTTCCACCAGTCTTGCCATATACCATTAATCTTATCTGACACTTCTAGTTTCATTGTCTTCAAAGCTAATTATGCCATTGTACACCACTCTGTAATAATTAAAAGCCATGCTATTCCTTATATGGGTATAATAATACCACTTACCTAATTCTAAGTCTATTGGTAATAGCCTACTTATAATCTGTAGGGCTACTGTAGATGTAGTACTATAAGCCTTATTTAAAATCAATAGGATCATCCTTTGGACCCTTTTTAATTTGACCTAATGATAACCTTTTAATAGGTATTTTAGCATGGCATGCATGCTAAAATACCATACATTAAAACACTTAGGAATAAACCTTTATATAAAATACACAGAGTTGTGAAGCTGGAGCCCAATTCTTTCCTCATGCTCTGCTTTAACATGAAAAAGCTCTTAATACACCGTTCTGCAATATAAGTAACGTGCAACATTATACTCTTGCTGGTCCCAATTATGACACCAAGATATTTAACCATGTCGGCTATCTTTATCACCTTATCGTTCAGCCTGATTCTTGACAGCCGTTCTTTAAACATGCTACCTTTTAATAGTATCGCCACCATCTTATCCACAGACAATTGTAACTTATTTGCCACAAGCCATTTTTTGTAACTTGATCACCCACTTTTCACTTAGGGACTCCAGTTCACTCTTTGAATTACCGGAAATAATAAAACCAGGTCATTCTAATAAAATCCATCTTGTAAACAAAGCATCGATATATATATATATCACACTAATTTTATAAAGCTTTGCAGATATTTTTAACATATCACAAAAAAATATCTGCAAAGCTTTATAAGGTTAGTGTGATTATAAATAAAACCAGGTTGTCCGCGTAAGCTCTACTCGACAATCAGTTAAAATTCTTAAGACACCATCAAACACTAAGTTCCAGAGGACAGGTCAAGAACTGACCCTGGGAACAACCCGTTTACATTCTTTACCACTCTTTGCTTTCCTCATACACCACCTCTCTGCATGACAAATAGTCCCATAGTAACCAATATAATTCTGTGGGACATTTTCTGTATATCAACTCTTTTAGTATGGAGGGCTACCATAGGTGATCAAAAGCACCTTTAATATCAAAAAATATACCAAGAACGTATTTGCTACAAGACTTATCAACCACCTCTCGGAGATGCAATAATACATCCTCTGTTGAGCACCCTTTTATAAAACCATACTGGTACTCATTATTATACCTAATTATTACAGACTCTGTTCTTTATAATGCACTCAAAAATTTTGCCCAGCAATGATACTAAACAAATGATCTCAGATTAGTCTTATCTTTGTTACCACCGTTATATATTATTACAACCCTTCCCTGTTTTCAACAGTTAAGGAAGACTCCATATACCAAACCTACCTGATATAACTTTCTCAAATGAAGACTATCCATCACAATGTCATTGAGGATGGAGGAGAAAGGGATGACATGGCAAAGGGCCTGAAGGACCAACTGACTGATTGTGAAGATGACTGCAGGGCACTAATATATCCTCCGTAGCTTGTGGAGTGCCTTGTGGATGGCAGTGTCTTGGCCATGTGGACACTGCAACTTGGGTCAACAAGAAAGACATCTGTGACATTGGACTCTTGGATGATTAACCCCATTGTAGGATGCAGGAGGGTTTTTCGAGACATCCATGCCCAGGCCAGGTGCTGTAGGCTGGAACATGGCTGTAAGAGCAAGAGGGGGGATAGTTGCCACACACCACAAATTTGTCAAGTAGGATTTGATTTGTGATATTGGAGAGGGGAAGCTGTGGGAAATGTGGATGTCAGCCCTTTGAAGGAGTGTCAATGTCCAGAATACACTCGGCTGTTGGTGATTCCTCCACCAGTAGAAGCCTAGGCTGGACACCGCCTGGATGATGGAATAGAGCAGGCTCTAAGGGCCCCGTACAATGTGGCCAACAAGAAATTTAATGGACTGGGTATGGGTGGAGATGTAACCCACTTCAGAGTAGAGGAAAATGAGTAGTGTGGAGTGAGGGGCACCAATTGCTGTCCAGCTGAGGGCTGCAGTGATCAGCTGTTTTATCTGATGATAATAGCTGGAAGATGTATCTTCCAGAATTGGATCCCAAAGTCTGCAATCAGGCAAAGCACAGTGGAGACCATTTTCAGGTCTTTGGTCCTGGTGCCATTCTGGAGGGGCAAAGAATTTAAGATAGCATCCTGCCCAGGCCAATTTGGTACAAAGGTAGGCACTGTGTGCCATCCATATAAAGGATTGATGGAAGTAAATCCCCAAAATATGAAGGCTAGCGACCTGGAGGTAGGTGCCCGTGCAAAGAGTCAGCCTCAGGGGAGTGATTCTGCCATGGTGAAAAGTCTATTGAGATGCTTTTCTTTGCCAAAAAAGTGTGGCTCCAGGTAGTTGCCCATTGTTTGATGTGTGTGAAAGTGGTCTGCAGTCATGAGGAAGCCGTCGGTTGATGAGGGCTGGCAGAGATAAAGTATAAGTTGTCAGCATAGAGAATGCCTATAACATTTGAAGGAACAATCTCCCAGAGGTCAGCCATATAACTGGTGAAGAGGAACGGGGCCAAAACACTCCCCTGTGGGACCCCTGACAAAGGGGTATGGACGGGACAGGGGCTTTTCCATCAAACACAAAAAGGTACAGGGCGCCAAGTTAGAGTTTTGCCACTAATCCCCAAACTGGCTAGTTTTGTCAATAAGCCCTGTTGGCAGACAGAGTTGTACACTCCCTCCAGGTCAAGAGCTACCACATAGGTCCAGTGACCTCTCGCCCTCACAACTATAATGTAGTGGTGAATAGCTACCCAAAGCTTCCTCCACACCTTGGTATGGGAGGAAGCCAAGCCACTGGCCAGTGATTCACAATGGTGGTAGCAAAGTTCCCTGCATCAGTCCACATTTCCTGCAGCCGGATGGCTGAGTGGTCAAGGTGGCAGCCTACCACTCTGGGGACCTGGGTTCGAATCTGAATGGGTCGAAAAATCTCCTGGAATTTTTTGGGGGTGGTCCATTCGGATATGTCGGGCCCCATTCCTCACCACCCGGCAGCCCCATTGTGGGCCTGGCTGAACCCATAATGGGCTTGCAAAAAGACACCCTCTAGTGCCCACAGGGTGGAAAGAGTTAAAAAAAAAAAAGTCCGCATTTCCTGGAGTAGGAGGATGTCTGCCCATGTGAACTAATCCATCCCCAGCAAGAAGTTGCACTTTGACCAGATTCCCAAGTGTTCCATAAGAGTATCTGGAGCATTGATGGGTAGGGGTTGTTACAGTGCATAACCTTTAGTTATCAAGGATGAGCAATTATGGGTTTTAACAGCATCTGTGACAGATGGAGGTGGTCATAGGGAGAAGTGCTCTGCAGGAGGGAGAAGGGATGTGTGGGTCCAGTTCCAAGACAGTTCCTTTCAGTGTTGGAGGATGGCTCTGAAATTGGTTTGCAGGAACAGGCCCCTCGTTTCTTTTCCTGCTTGGCCAGGTAGTCTGAGGAGTTAGGCAGAGTTGAAAGACATTTTGGCACCTGTGGTAAAAGGGACA
Source organism: Centruroides sculpturatus (assembly GCF_000671375.1). Lineage (NCBI taxonomy): Eukaryota > Metazoa > Arthropoda > Arachnida > Scorpiones > Buthidae > Centruroides > Centruroides sculpturatus. Next base: position 123,378 of record NW_019384696.1, on the reverse strand, counting down.
GAGGGGGGTGCCCTTGGTGTGCATCTGGAAGAGGGGATGCACCCAACAGCTTATTGCCTAATATGGCACGGATGAGTTGTAGTTCCTCTTCGAGGGCATAATGGTTTGCTTCAGGGAGCAGACTGAAGCTCAAGCGGGGACAATGGCTGCTCGAAACAACGTAGCTTTTCTAGGGTGAGATGGGCAATTGGCAAGCCCAGGCAGCAACAGCTGAATAGGAGGCGAGGGAAATGATATTGGGAGGAATGGCCAAGCAGAGTTTCATCTCTTGCTAGGAGCATCAGAGAGTGACGTTGAACCCAAGGATCATTATTGTTTTGTGTATGCATTTTTTTTAAAAATTAAGATACATTATTGAGGACATTCAAATTTTGTTAGTGTAATGAAGTACCTATTTGTGGAAGGAAGACTATTGTTTTTTGTGTATTAAGATGCCATTATAATGATAGTAATCTTATTTCTTGTTTTGTTTCGTATAGTCAGATTTGTAACAGGGGTAATTTTCAGAGTCCACATGACAAGGGCTGTTGCACCACCCACGAGTGCCAGCTGAAATGCAGGCCAAGGAATCTTGGTTTGCCCTGCAGCCCACACACCGGTGGTTCCCACAACAGAATTGGGCAGAAAGCACTCAAAGCACATCAAAGGATGGGGACAAAGAGATCACAGCTATGACATTGGAAATAAAAGTTTTAGTTGGGTGAGCGTCATTTCACTATGGAAAAGAGTATAGTGCCACTAAGGGAGGGCCTGCTGTTCTATTTTTGGGTAAAACACCACACTTCAAGAACTGGGAGGCCTTGGTTTTTTAGAAGGCATAGCATAGTCATGGGGTGAGATAGATGTTGACGTTTCAGACAAGTAGCATAGTTTGGGCATCATGCAGGGCCAGCTGGATGGACCCAAACTACGGCCTCCCCACCGACCAAGTCGAGTTGGTGGAGAGCCTCTTATGCCATGCTGACCTCACAGGTTTTTAAGATCAGAAAACCCGACCAAGATGACCAGGATCTTCAAAATGAAGTTTCAGAGCAGCATGTAACAAGACCGGGTTTCAGCAAGGGGGATTGCCCCTTTAGGAATGCTGTGAATGCCTGTTGAGCCGGGAGCTCCATTGGACAGTGGCGTAATTTCTCGCGTTCGGGTAAGTGTGAAAACGTTCGTACTACGTCCGGAGAAAGTCCGTCTGTTGCGGTGACAGATCCGGGCCGACTCCCATGGAGCGACTCATTTCTCTTGGGCCACGGCTACGAATGGCCCGAAAAATACAAGAAGTACTTACCCCGACGAGGACAGGGAGGTCATGACCGAAAATACTAGGAAGGGGAGCTTCCCCTTCCTAGTATTTTCGGTCATGACCTCCCTGTCCAGTGGCTTTGGGGAATGAATTACTGTTGAGGTGACTCGGTAACTGTCACTGAACAGACAGTTGCGTGAGCCACACAAGCGAAGTACCTATTTGTGGAAGGAAGCAAGTCGCTAAACAGAAAGAATCGTAGCACTGTCTAACCAACCTCCAAGGACCACTATTTTTCGGCTAAGATTTGGCGTCAATTTCTCAAATCTAATCGACAAACTTTACAAACACTTTAAACTATTAAAACAAAGTAAAGTCAAACTTTATCTTACGGTTGAAGAGGCATACAGTTCTCGATACACACAAACAAACAAACAAAAAGCACCCATTTTGTACATCCCTTACAAACCTTTTTTTTTTCCGTCTAAATTTTGCGTCGTAACATTTTAAAACATGTCATGTCTGACTCTTAATGCCATCTAGTGGGAAATTTCATTTAGCTGGGACAGACAGTCTGAAATTTATTAAATTCAGTTGTGTGAAAAAACGTACAATACATTTTCTTATATTATTGATGTTTAGAAACTATAACAATGATGTGTTAAATTCATTTTTTAATTGCTCTTGGAGTTTGATATTATTAATCGTTTCATGTATGCAATTTTTTAAAATAGTACATTACAGTATTGAGATCATTCAAATTCTGTTAGTACAGTATGTAGACTATTATTATTTTTTGTGTATTAAGATGTCATGAAAACGATAGCAATCCGTTATTTCCTGTTTTGTTTCGCATAAAATAAGAATTGATAGATTGTCCTACTATTATTTCTTTATTTAGTTATTGTTTGCGTTAAGTTATTTAAATATAGAAACTATATTTTAAATAATACAGAAACTTTGTCATATAAATTATAGTACTAATTTTGTAATATACAGGAAGCATATTAATATTCCTCTAAAATAATTTTCGTTTATTTACAGTAACATATAGTCTATATTAAGCAGTTGCTTTTGATACGTGACAAGAAATTCAGGTCTAATCGGTAATATATCTGAGCATTATCATCAAAATATTCCGATTTTAGAAATTAGTAAGATCACCATACGTGAGAATGGCAATTTTCGAAGATTTACAGGAAAAAACTGACACACTACGGCGATATCATCTCTAGTACAGTGGTACCTCAGGTTACGAACGCCCCAGCATACGAAATTTTCAGGATACGACATGAAATTCGAGCATATTTTTGCTCCACGATACGAACAAAAACTCACCATACGACGTTACATTAGTTTGCATTTTTCATTTGTTTTTCTTACTACAGTTATTTTTTTTAATGTATTACTTGGCTTTAATTTGAGTATGTTTTTCGCGTTGGAACGAATTATTTGGTTTTACATGTAATCGTATGGGAAAAGATGATCCACCTTACGACATTTTCATGATACGATCTTAGTTTCGGAACGGATTAATTTCGTATCCTGAGGTACCACTGTATTAAAAAATTTGATGCATTGTAAAAAGAAATATAAACATGGGTGTCGCAAGGAGGACAAACGGGGCACTTGCTTCACCCTGGGGTCGAGTAAAATATTACACAAATTCTAATCGTAAAAGTGATTGAGTTATGTAACCTTATGCCTTGGACTTTTGTTTGCCTTTTTGTATTCTGTAAAATACTTAGAGCCAGTATTTGTCTTAAAGAGTCAGTTATTGTAATTTTGGGGATAAGAACAAATGATTTTTCATTCATGACTATATAAAGTGGTCAGAGTAAGAACGTATTGTAAATAGTTTGCAACGAACTTATTTTCTGGAATTGCTGCATTATAGACACCATAACAGAAAATTATTAAAATACACAATTATATAACTTAACAGTTTATTGAATAAATATATATACATTCAAGAATTAATTGGGCACGAGAAATACATATTATCACAATTATTGAAAATGAATTCTAGTAAAAAGTGGTAATACAGTATTTAAAATATACAGCAAATGAAACAATCACTTTAATGTTTAAAAAAAGGAATTTGATGTGCGTACTGCAAACAAACACGTTTTCTGTTAATAAAAGAAAAAACGTTTAAGCAGAAAATGAAATTTATATGTGACAATATCATACAGAGATGAAAATATGAATTTATATTTTTTGATATCCGATCGTAATTTATAATTTTTGAATATCAGAAGTTTTTAACAAATTTCACTCAATGATTGGATAGATATTCAATCAAAAATTGAAATTTTTCAATATATGATAGAATATATAAAAATTTCGTTATACATATACTGTATTTTAAATAACTTCCTTTAATTGAATTTGGCAGCAGTATATCATTAAAAAAGATATATTCAATTGCTTAAAAGTAGCCTACATTTTCTAGCCAAGGGTTATCATTCTTTTTGTTGCTTGGCTTCGCTTTTCTCCTAAACAAATCTAGAAATAAATGCTTTATTACTCGAATTTTCTGGATGAATTCGATTTATCTGAAAAATTGATCGGCTTTTATTTGGTACTCCATAGATACTACATAATCAATAATGCAGATAAAATGTTAATCATTAAAACAAAGCTGTAACTTTCAGTTATTGGAGATAGTCTTTACTAGAAAGTAAAAGTTATAAACATCTTGCGTACAAAGAACGGACAAAGAGGAACTGTATTCATCGATGAATCATAATTCACGAATTCATAACTTCCAAGATGTTCTCATCATCAAATCAAAATAAGCATCGTCGTCGATTGATGCGCTGACTCCTGTATAGTAATTTATAAACTCTTCTTTAGTCACCTGAAAGAATAACGATTTAATATTTAATATTTATTTAATATTTGAGTCATGATAACATCATACTCACTGTGCCGTCTATCACTCCCCCTTCTTCAAAATTTGCCAGGAATTTTCTAAGCAGATCCTTTTCTGTTATTTGTCCGTTCAAATATTGTGGATGATTTTTCACATTATATACACCTTGTAAGTCTTCAAATGTAATTTTTCCATCTCCCGTTTTATCTAATTTAGCAAATGCTTTCTCCACCAGCGCCAATCTTTGAGGAGACATTCTGGGCTAAGAATAAAATTAATGATTACATAGGAAATCTATACAAATCAACAGATAGTATTGTTACGCAAAATATTTAGAAAATGGCATAAATTAAATAAACAAATATGTAATCCTGAAGAAATCAGAAGGAATATAAGACAAAGATATAAGCAAATATATGACTACATCGTACTGCATTCAATTTTCTAATAAATTAAGCAGAAATATAAACGATTTTTTTTCAACTTTTAAAAATAGTAATGTCTTATGAAGATATATGATGACTGCCCGAAATATAAACGAATAATATCTTTCAACAGAATTTAATATTCAACATTCTAATTTTTAATTTCGTTTCAATCCGAATTATCAAAAGTCAATTATAGTTCGTATTGAATATAGGATTAATTAAATTTTAAGGTGAAAAAAAAACTCACTCTGACACTGCGAATGAATTCTTCATAATTAAGACTTCCTGATCCATCACAGTCGAATTGTTTGAATAATTCTTCTATCTCTTCTGGTGAAAGACTACTACCCATTCCCGTTTCCATTAAACCTTTCTTAAACTCTTCCTCATTCAAATCACCACTGCGGTTATCATCCATTCTTCGAAACACCCTGAAACAATATAAACTGTGTAAGAATAGTAATAAATCCTAGTAATTAATCATGCCATATCGTAAAATTTATCGTAGTGATGCAGTTATGTACTTTTACATTGTACTGTATTTTGTATATAACTGCATACAAAGCAATACAATTATTTGTTTAACATAAATTTTGTACATATGCAAATAATGGGAACTAGACTAATGGTTAGCGTTTTTGTGCAGAATGTCTGATTTTCAGGAATGAATCACTTACATTAAGTGGGATTTTTATTATCGACTTATTGAATTCGAGAAAAAATTTATGAGAAAAATATATTGGCAAAGCTTTTCTGTCATATAAAAACAATAATATTAAAACAATTGTACTTTTACAGACTAGAAGGTTTTTTTACCTCACCCAGATTTTTCTGAAATTTAATAATGTATTTTTATGATATGATGCTTTGACGATATCCAAAAAATATCATAAATCAATATTTTATTTTAAAAATATGAAAAAAGTGAAAAATCTGTTAGCTTTTATTGATTCTATACAAATCATATTGATTCATATTAATACCACTACTTAAAATAATCTTGAAATCAATTGAAAAATTAGCCTGTAAGTTGTCATTCGAGAAAATAGGTAATTTCTATCTCCATATTTCTATACTAAGATAGATATATCTGTATTAGTATTATAACGATTATATGTGAAAAATATCAGAACTTAATATTATTTAATTCATATTCAAATACTTTCTAATTTATTTATTAAAACTTCATTATTTATAAAAAACATAAATAATATTTTTAAATTAAAATGAAAAATACTGTAATCATAAAATTATACGGTAATTTTGAAAGTTTGAAAATTAAAGCAAAATCTTATCTAATTGTTGTTATTATAGACGAAAATATTCGTAATAATATTAAATATAGAAAGAATGAAAAAGCAAATGTCCAATGACACGAAAATTATGCGGGAGTGAAATTTTATTGGTTATAAAAATTGTTACAAGGACTTTTATAGAAAAAAGTTCTTGTGTTCACAGTCAATAAACTAAAAATGTGAACGAACGAATGTTATAAAAATCATTATATATACTTTAAAATTAAAGAAATGAAAATTTAATAAATAATTTCCATATTAAAAATTGCGTTGTTTTCTCTTATCTAATTCAAGATAAATCAAATCCCAAGCAATACTTCATGGCTTTGTATAATTAATTTACCCAAGAAAACTCTTAATTACCCAATGCTTTATTTACTCGGCGATAATAATTTAATAGCAATTTTAATATAAAAAATACGATTAAAGTAATATATCCATTAAAAAAAATTCAATAAAATAGGAACAGTGTCAATTATATTAAATTATATTTATTTATCGATTTATAATTTTTAAATAATTAACTATTTTTTTTTGTAAATTAATTAAAATATACACAAGTTGTTACTTATGAAAACTTGATTATAAATATACAGGTAGCCCTCTGTTTACGCCGCAGTTACGCCGTAGCGCATATATAAGGTCAGTTTGAGCGGGAAAATTCAAGGTGGCTAAGGAGAGATAAATATCGTCTGGCCAACGAGAAGTAGATTTGTCTCACTAACGATAATTTGTGATCGCCGGAAGTGCTATTGCGTCGTAAGGTGTTTTCCTGAATGAACTGATACGGGATACATTTATTGGCGCTATGGATTCGGACGCCATTTATTGGACTATTAAGTTTAATATCTTGACTCATGGGTACCTAAACGTTTAGTATTTTAATATTAATTTAATGCAAATGTATACATACCCAATAATATTAAACAGAAAAAATAAATATATTCAATAAAAATCTTTGTTTTAACGAATGTACAATGTC